>NC_041384.1:170116464-170166257 GCF_002162155.2 Triticum dicoccoides
GCCCGTTCCGCCGCCGCCGCCGGAGCCACCCGCCCCGCCGGAGCCGACCGCCACCACCTCCCGTTGACCCGCCGCCGCCGTCGTTGACCCGCCGAAGGTAGACCCCGTGGTCGCCACATTTTTCGAGAGAAAACCGTCGGTTTATTTTTTTAGGAACCCTGTTTATTTTTTTAGATCGGTTTTTTTTGGTTTAGTTATTTAGCGGACGTTCATCCATACGTTCGTTTTATCGAACGGTTTTCATCGTTAGCCGCAGACAGCGAACGTTCGTTCATTAGCCTGTTCGTCCATTTTTCTTTTTCTCGGATTTTCCGCGATTATTTTCAATCGTGATTTCTGATCCGATTTTCGTTTTAGTATAACTTTTCGCTCGTTTATCGGAATCAGGCGATTCAAGCGCCTAGAGTTTCGTCTCGAAACCCTCTTTCCGTTTCACCAACTCAAACAAGTTTTTGCTTCTGTAGAATTCTACATAGATCCAGATTAGTAAATGAAGCTTGTTTTTTCGCCGTTTGACTTTCGTTGCTTCGTTTGATTTGTTTCATTTTGCCAACCGGAGTTCTTAAGTTGAACTTTTTGGTTAGTTCTCTTATTTGAGTTTTAGCTGTGCATTAGATGAGTGCTTATTGTATGCTTGTTTGTTTGCGATACAGTACCCGGAGTGCGCCGCTTGCTACTTCGAATCTCTAGGTTTCATGAATCATCAGCAAGGCAAGTAACACTTTGATCATACCTCTTACTACCTAGTTTTGTTGCATTAAATCAATCCCCAAATATTGCATGATTAGTATCTAATTAAATTGTGGGTTTTGGGAAGTAGATGAGGTAGTACCTATTACCTGTTTTATGATCAAACCCTTGGGAGTTATTTCTATGTTTGATTATATTGCCATGCTATGCTAGTAGACGTGAATTGGGTGAGTGTATCCATGATAGATGTGAGATTGTTAATTAATGGTTTATTTAAGGTGGCAACTATAATACACATCTGGGTGGATTGAGGCACCTGGGTATTCCAGCGATTGCCTGTTTTTCTTTGTGGACCAGCACCCAGGCTCAAAGCGATCATGAGATTATTCATACTAGAAACTTCCGTGTGCAGCCACAAGGTACTATGGGCTCTAGCGTAGTTGATTAAGTTGTGTGAACACTTACAGTGGTAGACTAGTAGATGTAGGGGAAAGTAGGTGTAACAGTATGCCCAATCGTAAGGTGCTAGCGCTTCTGAAAGACTATGTCTCAATCATCCGTTTCTCAAACACCATGTAGTGCGAGAATCCCAACGGAGGAGATCGAGTCTTGTGGGGAAAAGTGCGCAAACCTCTGCAGTGTGTATAAACTAATCATGGTTAGCCGTGTCCCCAGTTATGGACAGTCTTGAGTATCTAGTACTTGGATTATCATGTGAATCTCATCATGTTACTTTAATTAAGTTTGTTGGGTTTTAATGATGATGCTTAATTGGGATTGAGAGGGTGTCTACACTCACAATGTTTAACAACCACCTTGATAGTTAAATAAAATTTATTCATTTGTAGTAGGGAAAAACTGGCTTTACGCAAAACTATAACCATAGAGCTTTCCACCAGCCATATATGCATGCAGTATAGCCTATTTCTGTTCATTACTCTCTATGTGTTACATTGCCAACATATTCCATGTGCTGACCCGTTTTCGGGCTGCAACGTTCATGTTGCAGACTTTTCAGACGATGAGTAAGGTGCCTTTAGGTCGTGGTTTTATACTCAGTGATGTCGTTGGAGTTGATGAACTCGCTTATCTTCCAAGCCTTCCACTGTTATCGTTATTAGATGGCCTTATGCCATATTATTTGTAATAAGTTCTCTTTTGAGACACTCGATGTAATAAGTGTGTGATTGTTACTCTGTTATAAATCCTTCAAGTACTGTGCGTGTCAGCATTACTGATCCAGGGATGACACTGATGCACAGAGATCAGACTGTTTGAGGTCTGGTCGCTACATGGAGACACCTGTAGAGCACCTTTATAATCACCTAGTTACGTTGTGACGTTGGGTAGCACACAAAGTGTTCCTACGGTATTCGGGAGTTGCATAATCTCGTAGTCATAAGAACATGTATAAGTCATGAAGAAAGCAATTGCAGTAAACAAACGATCAAGTGCTAAGCTAACGAAATGGGTCAAGTCAATCACATCATTCTCCTAATGATGTCATCCCATTGATCAAATAACAACTCATGTCTATGGTTAGGAAACTTAACCATCTTTGATCAATGAGCTAGTCAAGTAGAGGCATACTAGTGACACTATGTTTGTCTATGTATTCACACATGTATTATGTTTCTGGTTAATACAATTCTAGCATGAATAATGAACATTTATCATGAAATAAGGAAATAAATAATAACTTTCTTATTGCCTCTAGGGCATATTTCCTTCAGTGTGTCTAACCTTTCGTCAAACATGCCAATTTTTTTACCACGTCATCTTGGTGGTATGACATTACATCAAGCAAGGTTTCATGTGTTTCTGATCTATTTTTAATATTTTGGAATTTAAATGCCATGGCTCTCCATGCATGTGTCCAGGGCGTGAGACTAATATGTTTGAAAATTCCTTCCAATTTACTGCACATGGAATTAACTCGCACACAAGTACACAATATGATTTTTCAAACCGTTATGGTTACCCGTTGCATGTAGACGTAGTTCAAATTTGAATTACGGTCATTAAATGGCTAGGAAATCACTCAAATGTCTTTAGTAGGTCAAATGACCTCAGAAATTTTCCAAATTTTGACACGACAATTGTATTAGTGCATGTTAATTATAGAAAAAATTGAAGGCCATAAGAGGAAGCTATCTCCCGTTCGTCATCAAACATGCATTGTTCCCACTCTGAACCACGAGCCTTCTAGTCAGTTGCTTCGGTTTGTGAGGGGTGTGTGTCCAAACTTTCGTCAAACATGCCAATTTTTTTACCACATCATCTTGGTGGCATGACATTACATCAAGCAAGGTTTCATGTGTTTCTAATATTTTTAAATATTTTTGGAATTTAAATGCCATGGCACTCCATGCATGTGTCCAGGGTGTGAAGCCAATATGTTTGAAAATCCATTCCAATTTACTACACATGGAATTAACTCGCACACAAGTACACAAATATGGGTTTTTCAAACCATTATGGTTAGCCGTTGCATGTAGATGCAGTTCAAATTTGGATTACGATCATTAAATGGCTAGAAAAACATTTAAATGTCTTTAAAAGGTCAAATGATGACCCCTAAAATTTTCCAAATTTTGACACTACAGTTGTATTAGTGCATGTTAACTGTAGATTTTATTGAAGCCCGTGAGATGAAGCTATTGCGTGTTCATCATCAAACATGCATTGTTCCCTCTCAGAACCACGAGCCTATAGTGAGTTGCTTCGGTTTGTGAGGGGTGTGTGTCTAAACTTTCATCAAACATGCCAAACTTTTTACCACATCATGTTGGTGGCATGACATTACGTCAAGGAAGGTTTCATGTGTTGGAATTTAAATGCCATGGCACTCCATGCTTATTTACTGCACATGGAATTAACTTGCACAAAAGTACACAAAATATGACTTTTCAAACCATTATGGTTAGCTGTTGCTTGTACATGTAGTTCAAATTTCAGTTACAGTCATTAAATGACTAGAAAATCACTTAAATGTCTTAAAAGGTCAAATGACCCCTGACATTTTCCAAAATTTGACATGACAGTTGTATTAGTACTACAAATTTTCTCGTACATTTAAAACACCATCCGTTGCCACTTTACTCCAAACTCGTCTTTCATAGCTAATAAAAAATATCAACAACATCACACACAGTTTTTTGTAGGAAACGTTTGCGTTCAGAATTCATGGGTCTATTTACATCTTCCTCCTTAAGCTTCGCCTGCTTGTCTGCTCCAGTGCTGGCAACCCCCGAATCCCCAAATCCCGATCCCCATTCCGGCAAACCCTTCTTGCAAAGATGACATCATGGAAATGCTTCATGAAGGCCCGTACGGTGGCCGCGTCCTCCCCGAGCACGGCCGCCTGCACCGAGAGTGCGGACACCTACGCCAAGAGTGTCGCTGCATCCGAATTGAGCGTGGCCACATCCGACGAGAGGGCATCTGCAGCAGCCGGTACGGCTGCAGCTGCTGTTGCGACATCGGCTGCAAACGCTGAGAGCGCTCGAGCTGTCGTCCATGCCGCCGATGTCGCCATGGCCCGGGTCGAGGCCATCCACGCCAAAATCAAGGACGCACACGCCAAGATATTCTAGGCCACCTCGGAATCCAGCATCCAACCCACGTCCAAAAAGGCGGCGGTGTCCATGGAGCACCTGCTTCCTCATGAGATTGCCTAGCGGGAGCTGGAGATGCAGGAGGCGGTGGAGACCGAGGAGCGCCGGAAGGAGGAGCTGTGCGTGGCCAAGGTCGAGGTAGAGAAGAGTCTGACTGTCAAGGAATCGGCGATGGAGTACCAACGCGAGCTCTGGCGCAGCCACTACTACTAGTACTACATCCTTGAGGGCGGCGCCGAGGACAAGGACGAGGACGCAGTCGACTTCAGCAGGGGGGACGCAGAGTCCACCAAGGGCGGCATGTCGTGAGGACAAGTCATCGATGTCTCATCTCACACCAGCGATGCATAGGCCGGTGCGTCGGAGGCTTTGTTTAAATCAGACTTTTCTAAGATGGTGTTGGTGAAGGAGGAGGCATTTGCCCAGTTAGCCAGTGCAAAACATGTTCTTACTGAACTGGAGCAGAGGTGGATAAGAAGAGCCTGGATGATCTCGATTAGGGAAATGAATATATTGTTTTAATATTGTTCGAATATTGTTCTTATGAATCTGAACTAGCTATATGATGTACTGTGATGTTTTCAGGTAGTTATCATACTATGATGTTAAAATATATTTATGTGCCCGATATGAAATTGGTAAACAGCTGTTCGATATGAAATGTGAATTTGCGTAATACTGGAATTATTAATTGTAAACTAACAAACCTGCTAAATGGGTCATGGAACTTTGAAAATGGTTCTAGCAGTAAAAGCTCTTGTGATGGATAACCCAATGCCACATGGTTTTCTTCATCAAATCGCGTGTGATGTACTTGAAGGAAAGTAAACGGTTAACCATGGCACATAAAACTATGTGGGATGTACATATGAACGGAAACATTTTCCCTGGATTAACTATGTGGGATGTACATACGAGCGGAAATGTTTTCCCTGGAATGACTGTGTGGGACATATATAAGAACGGAAACATATTCCTTGGATTGACTATGTGGAATATACATAACAAACCGAAACATTTGTTTGGGACTGACTGTGTGGGATGTACTTACGACCGGAACTGATTGGGCATGTATAATCATATTTGATCGCTCGCCCATCGCACACAATCTCATTTTGCCGAGCGTGTGTGTGCTAGGAGAGCCTATCCCTGACGGTTTCTGGGTCGTGTGGGAAGGACCCCCCTATCGCAGTCACTCACTAGGCGACGGTTTAGAACACCATCACGGAAAGGGGTTAAAACCGTTTGTATAGCACCTTGATGTACCAGTGCTAGGTCAATAGGTAGTTTCCAAAAAATGGTATAAAATAGCATATAAAGCATACAAGATTGATAATATAATAACATGAAAACATAAAAAATTAGAGATACGTCAGAGACGTATCAACATCCCCAAGCTTAATTCCTGCTCGTCCTCAAGGAGGCAAATGATAAAAATGAAAAAATGGTGTTGAATGCTACCTAGCATGTCTTATAATGTAATTCTTTTGGATATGAATGTAGAGAAATGATGACTTAACAGATATCAAAACGATAATATAGAAGAGTACTAGAAAATAATCATTACTTTTCAAAATAACAATGCTAAAGAACATCATCCCTACTCATTTAATCATGTAAGCATGGCATAACTTGGTCTTCCTAGCACAAAGTGTAAATCATGGACACCTCGGTGCCAAACCAAGAAATTGTATCATACTTTTTCTCACTTCAGCTTTTTTGACTCCACTCAATACATGAGCGTGAGCCATGGACTTAGCACTTCGGATGGCATAGAGAATGATGGTAGGGGTTTATAAGAAGAGGAAAAATTAAGAAAGTTTAGCATCAACTCGGTGGATCGATAGGCAATGGAGATCCCTTTCAATCGATATCGATTGGAGGAGTAGGGATTGCCATGCAACGATTGTACTAGAGCTATAAGTGTATGAAAGCTCTCTACAGAAACTAAGTGGGTGTGCATACAACTTACTTGCTCATGAAGACCTCGAGCATTTGAGGAAGCTCATCATCGGAATATGCAAGTCAAGTTATATAATCACTACTGTAGGATGGTCCAAACGTGACACTACGATCAGAGACCCTTCGACGAAACTGTGTGCGATGCCATAATCGCAAACGGTGGTGTAAAAACTGTGAAAAAGGTGCAAAACGTTTGCGATGACAGATGCATCAAACACGGTTTAGAATTTAGTTGCGTGTGTGATGCAGGGCATACAGCTCAGCTCAATTAACTGTTTGGGATGAGGAGGCACAAAAGAAACGGGCAGCCAGATGAAGGCGTGTGCGATATACAATATACGGTTCACTGGGATGAAATGTGTGTGATTAGGCAACACAATGGAAACGGTTCAACTGAACAAGATGTGTGTGATACGCGGCAAACAGGTCCGTAATCTGAAATGTGTGCGAAGACCAATGATAACACAGACGATTTCTGCTAATAATCCGTGTGAATTGCTATGTCTACAGTAGAATAACATGTATATATATATATATATAACTTAAATAAACATCCAATTACATAAGTGACTATATAGATCATTCGCACACACCTCAATAAACAATTGCATGCATTCTAAAGTAGAAAAACGATCGTCTAGTCATCTACTTCTTGTGATGCTCCCGTACTGCTATGTGGCTCGATCCCTCGTCTGGGTCAGGAAGAAGACAGTTCCGCATGTCAACAATCCGCCTGTACATCTCGTAGCTTGTGTACGTGCCCATGGCCGCGTACTTGACATGTTGTTCATCCAGTCTCTTATGCCACACACTGTGCCAGGTGTTCTTGTCCTTATTACTCTGTTGCTTCATCTTCGCGTAGTAGGGGTCGATGATGGCCGAGGCGAGGTCAACCAGGGAGTTCAGTTTGCTTTTTTCACTGCCCCAGACCTTGTAGTGGTGCTGGATGTTGACAAGATTCAAGCATTTCATGTATGAAACCTTGAGCGCTTTAGATCGTTGGTGGTGTCCACCGTAGCGAAACTGTAGTCGGAGTTGTTGCTAAAACTGGAGAAACGCCCGCAAGGCCTTGTGGCAAGGTGGAAGTGGTAGACGATAATGTCATGTCGCACGCACAACTTCTGATCGTGCCCGGCACGACCGATGGTGTACTCAAGGTCGAAGACGACCACTCGGTACTTGTCCTCGGCAAGGAACTGCTCCATAGTTTCGATGGAGCTCTCCAGTGAGACCAGGTCGTTCGCGTACACCACCAAGAGGGCCTTCCCCCTCCCTTGGGTGTCCACTACAAGATGCGTGGTGAACTACCCGCCGTTGTCATCGTCAGCCGCTGGGAGCGCCACTGGAGCCATGGGGAGCGCCACTGGAACCGCTGGATGTCCTCTCTGTATGTGTCCTCATGGGTGTGCTTATTGTGTCATGTGAGACGAGAGATGAAGGTAAATGGCCGTAGGAATAAAAGTGGGACGGGCGGCGTGGATTCTCGGCGTGTCTGCATGGCAGTTTTTGCAGCAGGTAACTCCATCGTCGCGCTGCGCCCGGCGCAACCGCTTGCACACGAACGTGCGTGATCGTGCACCGGCCCAAAACACTGGCAATGCACGTGGAGGGATGAGGGCAAAGCACCTGGAGGGACGCGAGAGCAGAGCGTGCGTGGCGGGACGCGAGTAGAGCGTGTCGCGGCCTCCTGAACCACAAGCAATCACACGCATAGAGAAGTTGAACATGCAGGAAAATGGTCGCCTACAAGCCGACTGACAGTTGAGTCGCTGCGTAGAGAGCGGCCGTGTAGTACCACCTCCCTCTAGTCTATAGTGTCCTTTATATTCTGTGGCATACTTTACCCTCAAATTTAACCAACAAAATGTTAATGCATGTTTTAAAAGTTATATAATTGGAAAGTATGTTCAAATAAAAATCCAACTATATAACCTCTGGCGACATGCATTCGTATTTTATTAGTTAAATCATACTTATAAACCAGGACGGTGGTATAGTAGGTAATTAAATTGCAAACGTGTTTTATTAACCATATTTGTACGTGGCCTTTCGTCCTCCCCTCACACGTCTTGTCACCTTGTTGCCACAGACGGCTTACAGCGCAAGCTTGCGCAGTGCGCGGGGGCGATCTTTTTGCTAAACGGTGGCACCAATGAATCATCGGTGAGCCCGACTCAGTTCCCACGCAAGCTTCCCGCCCGACTCGCTGAAATCCCCCCAAATCCCAATGCTTACCGGCCTGCTATGAAAACCCTCACGGCCGGCGAGTCCTACGTCGCATTTTCCCCTCCATGCCTGTAGCTTATCTCGTTTGCTTCTCCCACATTCGCTAGTGGTACCGGTCCATATCGTCGCCCAGCTACTCCGCCATCATCAGATGACAGCTCCAGCTGGGAGGCTACACCGCGGCAGTGGCGCAGTCCCCACGTAGTGTAGTGCGCATGGCATCCCTGTTGGGTGTGCGCGGAACACCTACCACACACTCCACAATCGGTGCCTGTTGGTAGTTGTTGCCAGCCGCCGTTGCCACCACGCCACTATCGAAAGCCAGGGCCATCGCCCGCTCTATCGTCGCGGCCCGAAGGCGGGAGAAGGCCGTCGTGGCCACCAACCCACTGTCGGCCACTGTGGCCATCACCCGCTCCGCCATCGCGGACCGAAGGCGGGAGGTGATGGTCGTGGCCGCCACCCCGTCATCGATCGTCGTGGCCACCAGCCCACCATCGACCGCCGGGGTCATCACCCGCTCCGACACCGCCGCCCAAAGGCGGGAGGCGGAGGTGGATGCCCGCACGTGCAACAGCAACCTTGCGCGCTACACCAAGTTCCTACGGGAGGAGGAGAACCTTGCCCGCTACGCCGCCTCAGAGGCGAGGAATCAGGAGATCTACGAGGAGAACCACCGCTTCGAGAGGGATCGTCTGGAGCGGCAGACGGCGTTCGAGGTGAGCATCGATGAAGCTGCATTAGCGGCAGGCACCGCATTGCGGTTTCCCAGCTCGTCGGTAGGTTCCTCCTCCTCCGCCTCTTATTGAGCGCGCTCGGCAAAGGAGAGGCAGCCGGAAGTAGTACAAAGCCCCTCCGCAGCAGTAGTAGTATTTAGGGGCTATTTTGTTCAGTTCATCTGACTATAGATGTGGTGGAACTATACAATTTACTTAAAATTAGCTAGTATATATAGTTGAACTAGCTATTTCAGTACGTGGTTGGCAACAATTGGGGAAAAGTTTGGTCGGTTCAGCTATCGAGTTGAACTGTTTGTATAAATTAAGAACAACTTCTTAATCTATGAATGAAATCTATGCTTAATTACTGAATTTTAGTTGCAAAAATTAGATACTGCTAGTGATTTTTAGCTTCATATTTTGACAAATCGCAGTGTTACAAGGATTGACAAATCTTACCAAATTGTTTCTACGTGGTTGCACACGGGTCATCCAAAACAACGGTTTGCGTTGAAGGGATGCACAAATCATGTGCTTCTCTCACTTTGCATACGGGTGTTCTATCTAAAACGTTTGCGATCAAGAGCTGCAGAAATCCTGCTCGGCAAATTTTCTCTTGGCTTCCTGGGGAAGCTGTCAGTTTGCATATGGGTGTTCTAACTAAAATGTTTGCGATGAGTGTTTTATATTTAAAAAGTGAATTAAACTGCGGCTTGGGCACCATTAATGGGGAGGATGCGAGCAAGCCGGGCGGCCATGGAAGTCAAAGGGCTCGCTTCCCGGTGAGCCTACGCAGCATACAGCTCGCACGCTTCCCAGTGAGTCTGCGCACTCGAGGACAGCTTGCACGCCTCTCGGTCAGCCTGCGCACCGGATGGCGCTCGCATGCCTCCTGTTCAGTCAAGCAGCTGTCCACACGGCACCTCCTACAGCCATTAAAACCAAGACACGTGGCGTCATGTGAATGGTTAACAGAATTTTGGATTTACTAAAATTTAAAAACCAGGCATCTCAAAGTTTAGCCGACAATCAACGGCGCCCTGGTGTTTGAAATTCATTCCCATTTCTTGCATGGGAACTATGCATGCACCCAAGGACACATATTTGATTTTTCAACCAATTTATATGCACTAGAGCATGTGCATGTAGTTCAAATTTGAATTATGCACATAAATGAATTGAAAACTCAGTTAATGCATAAAATGTCCAAACGAACCCCGAAAAATCACAAAAATTCACATAACACTCCTGTTGTTCTATGTTGACACAAGAAAAAATTTGAAAGCAATAGGAGGCAATGGATATCGTCTCGTCCCCAAAGGTGGGACGTTGATACGTCTCCAACGTATCTATAATTTTTGATTGCTCCATGCTATTATATTATCTATTTTGGAGGTTAATGGGCTTTATTTTACACTTTTATATCATTTTTGGGACTAACTTACTAACCGGAGGCCCAGCCCAAATTGTTGTTTTTTTGCCTATTTAAGGATTTCAAAGAAAAGGAATATCAAACGGAGTCCAAACAGAATGAAACCTTTGGGAACGTGATTTTCTCAACAAACGTGATCCAGGAGACTTGGAGTGGGCGTCAAGAAACAACAAAGGAAGCCATGAGGTAGGGGGTGAGCCTACCTGGGCATGCTCTCCACCCTCGTGGGCCCTCCGTTGCTCCACCGACGTACTTCTTCCTCCTATATATATCCACGTACCCCCCAAACATCTAGGAGCACCATGAAAACCTAATTCCATCGCTGCAACCTTCTGCACCCGAGAGATCCCATCTCGGGGCCTTTTCCGGAGCTCCGCCGGAGGGGGCATTGATCATGGAGGGCCTCTACATCAACTTCATGGCCTCTCCGGTGATGTGTGAGTAGTTTACTTCAGACCTATGGGTCCATAGTTATTACCTAGATGGCTTCTTCCCTCTCTTTGGATCTCAATAAAAAGTTCTCCTCGATTCTCTTGGAGATCTATTCGATGTAATCTTGTTTTGTGGTCTGTTTGTCGAGATCTGGTGAATTGTGGGTTTATGATCCAGATTATCTATGAACAATAGTTGATTCTCCTCTGAATTCTTTTATGTATGATTGGTTTATCTTTGCAAGTCTCTTTGAATTATCAGTTTGGTTTGGCCTACTAGATTGATCTTTCTTGCAATGGGAGAAGTGCTTAGCTTTGGGTTCAATCTTGCGGTGCTCGATCCCAGTGACAGAAAGGGAACCGACACATATTGTATTGTTGCCATCTAGGATAAAAAGGTGGGGTCTATATCATATTGCATAAGTTTATCCCTCTACATCATGTCATCTTCCTTAAAGCATTACTCTGTTCTTATGAACTTAATACTCTAGATGCATGCTGGATAGTGATCGATGTGTGGAGTAATAGTAGTAGATGCAGAATCGTTTCGGTCTACTTGTCTCAGACGTGATGCCTATATACATAGATATTCTCATAACTATGCTCAATTCTATCAATTGCTCGACAGTAATTCGTTTACCCACCATAATACGTATGCTCTTGAGAGAAGCCACTAGTGAAACCTATGGTCCCCGGGTCTATCTTCCATCATATTAATCTTCCAACACTTAGTTATTTCCTTTGCCATTTATTTTACTTTGCATCTTTATTTCTCTTTATCATAAAAATACCAAAAATATTATCTTATCATATCTATCAGATCTCACTCTCATAAGTGACCGTGAAGGGCTTGGCAACCCTTTATCACGTTGGTTGCGAGGTTCTTACTTGTTTGTGTAGGTGCGTGGGACTTGATCGTGATCTCCTACTGGATTGATACCTTGGTTCTCAAAAACTGAGAGAAATACTTACGCTATTTTGCTGCATCACCCTTTCCTCTTCAAGGGAAAACCAACGCAGTGCTCAAGAGGTAGAAAGAAGGATTTCTGGCGCCGTTGCCGGGGAGATTCACGCGAAGTCAAGTCAACATTTGACTCCCAACAACGAGTCATTTCTGGTGCCATTGCTAAGTCAAGACATACCAAGTACCCATCACAAAGTCTTATCCCTCACATTACATTATTTTCCATTTGCCTCTCGTTTTCCTATCCCCCACTTCACCCTTGCCGTTTTTATTCGCCCTCTCTCTCTCTATGTTCCCCTTCTCTTTCCCTATTTGCCTTTTTTGCCTGTTTCTTGTTTGCTTGTGTGTTGGATTGCTGGCTTGTCACGATGGCTCAAGATAAATACTAAATTGTGTGACTTCACCAATGCCAACAACAATGATTTTCTTAGCACTCTGATTGCTCCTCTTACGATGCTGAATCTTGTGAAATTAATGCTGCTTTGTTAAATCTTGTCATGAAAGATCAATTCTCCGGCCTTCCTAATGAAGATGTCGCTACCCATCTAAATAGCTTTGCTGATTTGTGTGATATGCAAAAGAAGAATGATGTGGACAATGATATTGTTAAATTGAAGCTATTTCCGTTTTCGCTTAGAGATCGTGCTAAAGCTTGGTTTTTGTCTTTGCCTAAAAATAGTATTGATTCATGGAATAAGTGCAAAGATTCTTTTATCTCTAAGTATTTTCCTCCCGCTAAGATCATCTCTCTTAGAAGAGATATTATGAATTTTAAGCAACTTGATCATGAACATGTTGCGCAATCTTGGGAGAGGATGAAATTAATAATACGTAATTGCCCTACACATGGTTTGAATCTTTGGATGATTATACAGAATTTTTATGCCGGATTAAATTTTGCTTCTAGAAATCTTTTAGATTTGGCCGCGGGAGGCACTTTTATGGAAATCACTTTAGGAGAAGCTACTAAACTCCAAGATAATATTATGGTTAATTATTCTCAATGGCACACCGAAATATCTACTAATAAAAAAGTGCATGCAATTGAAGAGATTAATGTTTTGAGTGGAAAGATGGATGAACTTATGAAATTGTTTGCTAATAAGAGTGCTCCTACTGATCCTAATGATATGCCTTTGTCTACTTTGATTGAGAATAATAATGAATCTATGGATGTGAATTTTGTTGGTAGGAACAATTTTGGTAATAAAGCGTATAGAGGAAATTTTAATTCTAGGTCGTTTCCTAGTAATTCCTCTAATAATTGTGGTAATTCCTACAACAATTCTTATGGAAATTTTAATAAGATGCCCTCTGATTTTGAATCTAATATTAAAGAATTTATTAGTTCGCAAAAGAGTTCCAATCCTTTGATTGAAGAAAAATTGCTTAAGATTGATGAGTTGGCTAGGAACGTTGATAGAATTTCTCTTGATGTTGATTCTTTGAAACTTAGATCTATTCCACCTAAGCATGATATCAATGAGTCTCTCAAATCCATGAGAATTTCCATTGATGAGTGCAAAGAAAGAACCGCTAGGATGCGTGCTAAGAAAGATTGCTTTGTGAAAGCGTGTTCTTCTAGTTTTCATGACAATAAAGATGAAGATCTAAAGTTTATTGATGTGTCTCCTATTAAGTCTTTGTTTTGCAATATGAATCTTGATAATGATGGGACTGAAGATGACCCACCTTTACCTAGAAGGCGTTCCAAAAATTCGGAGTTTGTAGATCTTGATGCTAAAATTGATGAAGGTGGGATTCAAAAGGTTAAAACTTTAAATATCAATGAACCCACAATTTTGGATTTCAAGGAATTTAATTATGATAATTGCTCTTTGATAAATTGTATTTCCTTGTTGCAATCCGTGCTAAATTCTCCTCATGCTTATAGTCAAAATAAAGCTTTTACAAAAGATATCGTTGATGCTTTGATGCAATCTTATGAAGAAAAACTTGATTTGGAAGTTTGTATCTATAGAAACTTTATGATTAGTGGGAACCTACAATTAAAATTAAAATTAAAGATCATGAGTGTTATGCTTTGTGTGATTTGGGTGCTAGTGTTTCCACGATTCCGAAAACTTTGTGTGATTTAATAGGTTTCCATGATTTTGATGATTGTTCTTTAAACTTGCACCTTGCAGATTCCACTATTAAGAAACCTATGGGAAGAATTAATGATGTTCTTATCGTTGCAAATAGGAACTATGTGCCCGTAGATTTCATTGTTCTTGATATAGATTGCAATCCTTCATGTCCTATTATTCTTGGTAGACCTTTCCTTAGAACGATTGGTGCAATTATTGATATGAAGGAAGGGAATATTAAATTCCAATTTGCATTAAAGAAAGGCGTGGAACACTTCCCTAGAAAGGAAATTAAATTACCATATGAATATATTATGAGATCCACTTATGGATTGCCTACCAAATATGGCAATACCTAGTCTATCTTCGTTTTTATGCCTAGCTAGGGGCGTTAAACGATAGCGCTTATTGGGAGGCAACCCAATTTTATTTTTATTCCTTCCTTTTTTATCCTGTTTAGTAATAAATAATTTATATAGCCTCTGTTTTGGTTGTGTTTTGTGTTTAATTAATGTTTGTGCCAAGTAGAACCGTTGGGAAGACTTGGGGAAAGTCTTTTTGATCTTGCTGTAAAAAACAGAAACTTCAGCGCTCACGAGAACTGCTGCCATTTTTATTTGGAAAGTGATATTTAGCTAATTATTTTTGAAGATGATTAATAGATAAATTCCTCACGTACAGAAATTTATTTTAGAATTTTTGGGGTTCCATAGTTTGCGTTAGCTACAGATTCCTACAGACTGTTCTGTTTTTGATAGATTCTGTTTTTCTTGTGTTGTTTGCTTATTTTGATGAATCTGTGGCTAGTAAAAGAGTTTATAAACCATAAAGAAGTTGGTATACAGTAGGTTTAACAAAAATATAAATAAATAATGAGTTAATTACAGTACCTTGAAGTGGTTTTTTCTTTTCTTTCGCTAACGGAGCTCATGAGATTTTTTATTTTGAGTTTTGTGTTGTGAAGTTTTCAAGTTTTGGGTAAATGTTTGATGGATTATGGAACAAAGAGTGGCAAGAGCCTAAGCTTTGGGCAGCCCATGGAACCCCAAGGTAAAATTCAAGGACACCAAAAAGCCTAAGCTTGGGGATGCCCCGGAAGGCATCCCCTCTTTCGTCTTTGTCTATCGGTAACTTTACTTGGAGCTATATTTTTATTCACCACATGATATGTGTTTTTCTTGGAACATCTTGTATGATTTGATTCTTTGCTTTCTAGTTTACCACAATCATCCTTGCTGTACACACCTTTTGAGAGAGACTCACATGATTTGAAATTTATTAGAATACTCTATGTGCTTCACTTATATCTTTTGAGCTATATAGTTTTTGCTCTAGTTCTTCACTTATATCTTTTAGAGCACGGTGGTGGATTTGTTTTATAGAAACTATTGTTCTCTCATGCTTCACTTATATTATTTTGACAGTCCTTTAGAACAACATGGAAATTTGCTATAATATAAAAACTTTCATAGAAGTGCATTGAATACTATGAGAAATTTGATACTTGATAATTGTTTTGAGATATGGAGATGGTGATATTAGAGTCATGCTAGTTGAGTAGTTGTGATTTTGAGAAATACTTGTGTTGAAGTTTGTGATTCCCGTAGCATGCACGTATGGTGAACCGTTATGTGATGAAGTCGGAGCATGATTTATTTATTGATTGTCTTCCTTATGAGTGGCGGTCGGGGACGAGCGTTGGTCTTTTCCTACCAATCTATCCCCCTAGGAGCATGCGCGTAATACTTTGTTTCGATAACTAATAGATTTTTGCAATAAGTATATGAGTTCTTTATGACTAATGTTGAGTCCATGGATTATACGCACTCTCACCCTTCCACCATTGCTAGCCTCTCTAGTATTGTGCAACTTTCGCCGGTACTATACACCCACCATATACCTTCCTCAAAACAGCCACCATACCTACCTATTATGGCATTTCCATAGCCATTCCGAGATATATTGCCATGCAACTTTCCACCATTCCGTTATTATGACACGCTTCATCATTGTCATATTGCTTGCATGATCATGTAGTTGACATCTTATTTGTGGCAAAGCCACCATCCATAATTCTTCATACATGTCACTCGTGCATCATTGCACATTTTGGTACACCGCGGAAGTCATTCACATAGAGTCATATTTTGTTCTAAGTATCGAGTTGTAATTCTTGAGTTGTAAGTAAATAAAGTGTGATGATCATCATTATTAGAGCATTGTCCCAGTGAGGAAAGGATGATGTAGACTATGGTTCCCCCACAAGTTGAGATGAGACTCCGGATGAAAATAAAAAAAGAATAAAAAAGAGAGAAAAGAGGCCAAAAAAGAAGAAAAAAAGAGAGAAAGAAGGCCCAAATAAAAAAAGAGAGAAAAAGAGAGAAGGGACAATGCTACTATCCTTTCTCCACACTTGTGTTTCAAAGTAGCACGATGATCTTCATGATAGAGAGTGTCCTATGTTGTCACTTTCATATACTAGTGGGAATCTTTCATTATAGAACTTGGCTTGTATATTCCAATGATGGGCTTTGAGGGAGTCCGGGATTAGGGGGTCTCCAGACAGCCGGAATATCTCCATTAGCCGGACAATTAGACTATGAAGATACACTTTGTCTCGTGTCCGGATGGGACTCTACTTGGCGTGGAAGGCAAGCTAGGCAATACGTATATGGATATCTCCTCCTTTGTAACCGACCTTGTTTAACCCTAACCCTCTCTGGTGTCTATATAAACCGAAGGGTCTTAGTCCGTATGACAAGAATCACAACATACAATCATACCATAGGCTAGCTTCTAGGGTTTAGACTCTCTGATCTCATGGTAGATCTACTCTTGTACTACCCATATCATCAATATTAATCAAGCAGGACGTAGGGTTTTACCTCCATCAAGAGGGCCCGAACCTGGGTAAAACTTCGTGTCCCCTGCCTCCTGTTACCATCCGGCCTAGACGCACAGTTCAGGACCCCCTACCCGAGATCTGCCGGTTTTGACACCGACATTGGTGCTTTCATTGAGAGTTCCTTTGTGTCGTCGCCGTTAGGTTTGATGGTTCCTACTATCATCGATAGCGATGCGGTCCAGGGTGAGACTTTTCTTCCCGGACAGACCTTCGTATTCGGCGGCTTTGCACTGCCGGCTAATTCTCTTGGCCATCCAGAGCATATTGAAAGCTACGCCCCTGGCCATCAGGTTAGATTTGGAAGTTTGAACTACATGGCCGACATCCACAGAGACTTGATCTTCGACGGATTCGAGCCACAGCCGAGCGCGCCGCACTATCGCGATGGGTATGACCTAGCTCTGCTGAACAGTAACCCAAAAGTCGCGCCCGCATTAGCTCCGACCCTTAGTTCGGAGCCAACTGCGCCAATCGAGGACGGGTGGTTAGACACCGCCTCAGGGGCTGCAGTCTCAACGGCGATCGAGCCGAAGACCAGCATAACCCTCTGCGCAGCCCGTGACTCCAAGGTGCCGGACTCTTTTTCTGACCCTGAACCGCCCGCACCCCTGCCAATCAAATCTGATTGGGCGCCGATCATGGAATTCACCGCCGCAGATATCTTTCAGCACTCGCCCTTTGGCGACATCCTGAATTCGCTAAGGTCTCTCTCTTTGTCAGGAGAGCCCTGGCCGGATTATGGCCAACAGGATTGGGATGCGGACGATGAAGAAATTCGACACCCACCCACCACCCACTTCGTAGCCACTGTCGATGATTTAACCAACATGCTCGACTTTGACTCCGAGGACATCGATGGTATGGACGAAGATGTAGGAGACGAACATGAATCAGCACCTATAGGGCATTGGAAATCCACCTCGTCCTATGACATATACATGGTGGATACACCCAACGAAGGCAATGGCGACGAGATAGCGGAGGATGACCCCTCCAAGAAGCAACCCAAGCGCCCACGTCAGCGGCGCCGCTCTAAGTCCCGCCAAAGCAAAAGTGGTGATACCGGCACAGGAGATAATAACACTCCAGATAGTGCCGAAGACAACAACAATCCCCTCCAGCAAGATTTAGAGCAGGAGGATGAAGGAACTAGCTCTCCTGAGAGAGCGGCAGACGGAGAGCAGGAGGATGACAATTACATGCCCCCCTCCGAAGACAAGGCAAGCCTTGGCGACGATGAATTCGCTGTACCAGAGGATCCCGTCGAACAAGAGCGCTGCAAGCGCCAGCTTATGGCCACAGCAAATAGCCTGAAGAAAAAGCAGCAGCAACTTCAAGCTGATCAAGATCTGCTAGCTGACAAATGGACTGAAGTCCTCGTGGCCGAGGAATTTAAACTCGAGTGCCCCTCCAAGAGTTACCCAAGGCGCAGGTTACTACCCCGACTGGAGGAAGAAGCGTATGATACGGCTGATCGGCCACCTCGTGGCCGCGATAGAGAGGCGTTCTAGCCAAAAGCTCAGCCTCCCCCAACGCCATTCAAATAAAAAGGCATGGGGAGATACGCCAGACCTGCGAGACATATTGGAGAACAAGGCAAAGCATTCAAGATCGATCTACGGATCAAGAGGGCGCACCACTCTGTGAGACGACAAATGCCACGCTGGATACTGTAAAAGCAAATCCGGCCGGGCCGAACAGAGCGGGCAAGACCCATTCGAGTTGCGTCGCGATATAGCCCAATACAGAGGCGCCGCACACCCCTTATGCCTCATAGACGAAGTAATGGAACATCAATTCCCAGAAGGTTTTAAACCTGTAAATATTGAATCATACGACGGCACAACAGATCCTGCGGTATGGATTGAGGACTTCCTCCTCCACATCCACATGGCCCGCGGCAATGACCTACATGCCATCAAATACCTCCCACTAAAGCTCAAAGGACCAGCGCGGCATTGGCTTAACAGCTTGCCAGTGGACTCCATTAGCTGTTGGGAAGATCTGGAAGCCGCGTTCCACGACAACTTTCAGGGCACTTATGTGCGACCACCAGACACCGATGACTTGAGCCACATAATTCAGCAGCCAGAAGAGTCGGCCAGGCAATTATGGACTCGGTTCCTTACAAAGAAAAATCAAATCGTCGACTGTCCGGACGTGGAGGCCTTAGTGACTTTCAAGCACAACATCCGAGATGAGTGGCTAGCCCAGCACCTTGGTCAGGAAAAGCCGAAATCTATGGCAGCTCTCACGATGCTCATGACCTGTTTTTGTGCGGGAGAAGACAGCTGGCTGGCTCGCAGTAATAACATATCAAAGAACCATGGTACCTCAGATACCAAGGACGGCAATAGCAGGTCACGTCGCAACAAGCATAAGCTCCGCATTAACAGCGTAAATATTGAGGATAGGGCAGTCAATGCCGGATTCAAAGGCTCTAAACCCGGTCAGCGGAAAAAGCCATTCAAACAAAGTATGTCGGGTCCGTCCATCTTGGACCGTATACTTGATCGCTCGTGTCAAATACACGGCAACCCAGACAAGCCAGCCAATCACACCAACAGGGATTGTTGGGTGTTCAAGCAGGCCGGCAAGTTAATTGCCGAAAACAAGGACAAGGGGCCGCATAGCGATGACGAGGAGGAGCCCCGACAGCCGCACACTGGAGGACATAAGAGGTTTCCCCCGCAAGTGCGGGACGGTGAACATGATATACGCAACCCACATCCCCAAGAGGGAGCGAAAGCGTGCGCTCAGGGGCGTATATGCGTTGGAGCCAGTCGCCCCAAAGTTCAACCCTTGGTCCTCCTGTTTGATCACCTTTGATCGCAGGGACCACCCCACTAGTATCCGTCATGGCAGATT
The DNA here is from genome assembly GCF_002162155.2 of Triticum dicoccoides. Taxonomy (NCBI): domain Eukaryota; kingdom Viridiplantae; phylum Streptophyta; class Magnoliopsida; order Poales; family Poaceae; genus Triticum; species Triticum dicoccoides. Next base: position 170,136,369 of record NC_041384.1, read on the forward strand.
CGCCGCACTGGTCCTAGACCCAATCATCGACGGATTTCACCTCACTCGAGTCCTTATGGACGGCAGCAGCAGCCTGAACCTGCTTTATCAGGACATAGTGTGCAAAATGGGTATAGACCCCTCAAGGATCAAACCCACGAAAACGACCTTTAAGGGCGTCATTCCAGGTGTAGAGGCCCATTGCACAAGCTCAATCACACTAGAAGTGGTCTTCGGATCCCCGGATAACTTCCGAAGCAAAGAGTTAATCTTTGATATAGTCCCGTTCCGCAGTGGTTATCACGCGCTGCTCGGGCGAACCGCATTTGCTAGATTCAATGCGGTACCGCATTATGCATACCTCAAGCTCAAGATGCCAGGACCTCGCGGAGTTATTACAGTCAATGGAAACACAGAGCGCTCCCTCCGAACAGAGGAGCACACCGCGGCCCTCGCAGCAGAAGCGCAAAGCAGCCTCTCAAGGCAATTAACCAGTTCGGCGTTTCAAAGCCCGGGCAACTTCAAGCGCGCTTGGGGCAATCGGCAAATAGACCGCCTGGCACGATCTGAGCTCGCATAGCAATACAGCGGCCACCCCAACCCCAGCCCAACGGTGATATTCGTGCCGCGCGTACATAATTACGCATTAAAAATACCATGGGCACAGGTGGGGAGGGGGGCACAACTGCGGCACGCCCCAAAACACGGCCTAAACCGCACTAGGGGCTTCCCGTTTGGTTATTTTTCTTTTTCTTTCAGGACCTTAATCTCTGGAAACACTGTCCGGCAGCACGATTGCCGAACACATGATGCAGCAACCAAGGAGGCAGACAGCTACGTTATACAACGGAATTCCCAGGTTGATTACAGATTTCATATCATTCCTCGGCTCGCCCTTGGAAGGGACATAGTCCTACTCTTTGCTTATCGCACTATCTGTATCACTCCGCTTTAACACAATTTTTCAATAAATAATGCATGACATTACGACTATTATTGCATTCTTGTTATATATATCTATGTGTTCATTAATGGAGCCTTGCAACCGTACACTCTGGTACGGCCAATACACCAGGGGCTTACGTACCCCACCATGCGGTGTGAAAAGTCCGAACACTTTCACAAGTGCGGCACCCCAAACTTATAGCATTATATGCATCAGCTCCAAATCATGTCTTTGGTCAAATGTTGGGTTTGCCCGGCTCCTATGTTTTGGTACCTTGCGTTCCGCTCTATCGGCTAAGGTAGCGCTAGGAGAACTACTACGATTGTGCCCCGGTTCTGCTGGGCTGAGCACCTCAGTAGAGAAAGCTAAAACTGACTGTCATGATAAGGCGAGAGACTGGTCGCTGTTCGGAGAGGTTTTTCGAGTCCCTAAAGACTTATGCCGCTTAGGGCGAGGGGCCGGCCCTGTCCGGCTTACAGGCGTGTATCGCGCCCCGAATTCGGTCTTCCGAATACCAGGGGCTTCGCCGAAATTTTAAAATTATAGAATTCTATGGCTAAGTGAGAGTGATAAAGCATTATTAGTCCGGTTGCCTTGTTCGTTGTGCTGAGCACCTCCCTCGAAGGACCCAAACATGGGAACAACAGTGCTCAGGTTTATGCCGAACACCCCAACACTCGTGGCATGGGGGCAGAAGCCGAGGACTAGCCATCTCTCAGATTGGATAAACATCCAAACAGAAGGTAATATTTTAAATTCCAACAAGCGTTGCATAGCGCATATGAAACAAGTTTTCATACATACAGGATAAAATGAGCAAGTCTCATTCAAATATTACATCTTTTGAGCACTCATCCGCGATAAGACGGCACCCGGCAGAACACCCTCGTAGTACATCTCGGGGTGGTGGCGCTCCTTGCCCTCCGGTGGACCCTCCTTGATCAGCTTCACGGCGTCTAGCTTGACCCACTGCATTTTTACACGGGCGAAAGCCCGGCGTGCACCTTCAATGCAGATGGATCGCTTGACGACCTCCAGCCATGGGCAGGCATCCACAAGCCACCTCACCAGGCCGAAGAAGCTATTCGGAAGGGCGTCGCCAGGCCACAGCCGGACTATAAAGCCCTTCATGGCCTGATCGGCCGCCTTATGTAGCTCGACCATCTGCTTCAGTTGGTCACTCATCGGCACCGGATGTTCGGCCTCAGCATACTGAGACCAGAACAGCTTCTCCGTCGAGCTTCCGTCCTCGACCTGGTAAAATTGTGCGGCATCGGACACACTGCGGGGCAAATCTGCGAATGCTCCTGAAGAGCTCCGGATCCGGGTAAGTAATCGGTAATTTACTTTTACATGCTTGCTTTGCATATAGAAATCCTTACCCGCCGCTATCTTCTTCATCGCGTCGATCTCCTGAAGGGCCTTCTGGGCCTCGGCCTTGGCAGTCTTTGCGCTCTCATGGGCCGCAATAAGCTCAGACTCTCGCGTCTTCAAGTCAAGCTCCAACGCCTCATGCTTCGTCACGAGAGCCTGGAGCTCTTGCTGCACCTCGCCCACCCGAGCCTCGTGCTTCTCTCACTCGATGCGCTCCTTGGACGCTGTATCTTCGGCCTGGGTCAGCGCTTGCTTCAGGGTTGCCACCTCAGTCGTGGCCTCTGGCAAACATACAATGATCCTGTCATTTTGCAATCGCGTCCTTTTTTTATATACATATATATAGATGGGGTATTACTTACCCTTGTTCTCCTTGAGCCGCCTCTTGGCAAGGCCGAGATCCTTCTTGGACCCCTCGAGGTCCTACTTCAGCACGGCGACGTCCGCAGTCAGTGCGGCGGACGCCAGCAGCGAAGCCCGCATAGCATATCGACATACTTATGTTAGACTCCTGCGGTATTATTTTTTCCTTTGTTCGGTTTTTCTTTTTGAACACCGAACAAAGCATCAGGGGCTAATGTCTATGCGGTAATATTTCTACTACATTTTAAAACACTTATCCTGAAGCCTGTTAGAAGGCTGGCACAGGCTTCAGTCAATCCGCTCTTGGCGGACTGAACCTTCTGGATAACCGCACTCATGATAGTGCGGTGCTCCTTGTCGATGGAAGCACTGCGAAGCGCTTCCAGCAGACTATCCGGCGCCTCTGGAAGGACATAGGTCACCGGCACAGGCGTCTTGCTCCTCTTAGAAGGAGACCGCCTGCCTGAGCCCGGAACCGCTGGAGGGTCCGGCATGGTGTTCGGCTGAGGGCCGAACTCGGAGCTCTCGGGGGCCCCGTCCCCTCGGCTCCCGGAGTCCGGAAGGTCGCCTTGAGGCGCCTCTGGGACTGTCTCCCCTTGATCTGGTGCTTCTTGAGACAACACCTCGGCGTCGTCGGCAGGATGAGGGGAGGTGGCGGTCGGGACTCGATCGCTATCCATGTCCGACGAGCCCAGGGAGCCATCCGATGATACCTCGATATTGGCTCGGGGCGGCCTGCATAATTATGTTCGGCGATTAAGGAAAGCAGTGCGACAATGGAATCCTATGAGTTACTTTGGTATCCGAATACTTACAATCTCCCTGGGGGCTTGACCCTGGGCAACCACTCATCTTCACCTTCGTCGGCGACGGTGGAACTGTCCGGAAGGAGAGTCCTTCCCTTCTTGGACCCTCTGGCCTCCCCTGTTGGGACGGCCTTCCTTTTCTTGTCTCCCCCAGTCGGTGGGGGAGCATCTTCTTATTCTTCCTCCTCGTCTTTGGGGGAGGAGTGCGCCGCAGAGTCATCGGATGGTGAGTCCGACGACGCCTGGCGTCGGGAACTCTTTCGAGCTCCCTTGGCCTTCTTACTCTTCTCCGACACCTTGTAAGGGGCCGGAGTCAACATCTTCGCCAGAAGAGCATCAGCGGGGTCTTCGGGCAAAGGAACCGGACAGTCGATCTGTCCGGCCATCTTCTGCCAGTCCTGTCAAAGGTACGGGAGTTTAGATCCCGCATAAAGTCAATCTATATAAAAGATGATTATCCTGTAAAAGGTAAAGCAGCTAACCGCACTGGCTTGGCACTTCGCGCTGAATCCGTGATCCTCAGTAATAGGGGGAGGGACCTTGGCACTTTTGAACAGCACCCTCCAGGCGTCTTCATGAGTCGTGTCGAAGAGCCTGTTCAGAGTTCGGTGTTGTGCCGGATTGAATTCCCACAAGGTGAACTCCCATTGTTGGCACGGGAGTATCCGGCGGATGAGCATAACCTGGACTATGTTGACAAGCTTGAGCTTCTTGTCCAACATGTTTTGAATACATGTTTGGAGTCCGGTCAGCTCCTTCAAACTACCCCAGGACAGGCCCTTCTCTTTCCAGGAGGTGAGCCGCATGGGGATGCCAGATCTGAACTCGGGGGCCACTGCCCATGCGGGGTCGCGCGGCTCGGTGATATAGAACCACCCCGATTGCCACCCCTTTATGGTTTCCACAAAGGAGCCCTCGAGCCATGTTATGTTGGGCATCTTGCCCACCATGGCGCCTCCGCACTCCGCCTGGAGGCCTCCCACCACCTTCAGCTTGACATTGAAGGTCTTCAGCCATAAGCCGAAGTGGAGCTTGATGCGGAGGAAGGCCTCGCACACGACGATAAACGCTGAGATGTTGAGGATGAAGTTCGGGGACAGATCGTGGAAATCCAGGCCGTAATAAAACATGAGCCCCCGGACGAAGGGATGGAGAGGGAATCCCAGTCCGCGGAGGAAATGGGTGAGGAATACCACCCTCTCGTGGGGCCTGGGGGTGGGGATGGGCTGCCCCTCATCTGGGAGCCGGTGCGCGATGTCGTCAGGCAGGTATCCGGCTGTCCTTAGTTTCTTGATGTCTCCCTCCGTGACGGATGAGACCATCCACTTGCCTTCCGCTCTGGACATGGTTGGAGAAGGTTGAGGTGGAAGTGCGGACTTGGGTGCTGGAGCTCGAGTGTGCGAAAACGGATGAACAAAGGAGGATGAAGGCGTGGATAGAAAGGTGAATCCTTATCCCTTTATATGGGCGGACGAAACTAAGTGTCCCCACTTGCCTGGTAAAACTCGCTTATCCCCCAAGCGCCGCAATTGATGGCGCGGTTTGGTTACCCACGCCCGTATTGATAAGAATCCCGTAATAAGGGGACACGATCTCTACTTTGACAAGACATGTCGAAAAACTGCCTCGCGTTATGTGCGGGGCTGGTTAAAAGAAATGGTTTGAATAATCACCGGGCCATGACATAACGTCGTGCTGCCAAAACAAGCCAGCAAATTAGATCTGCGAAAATATTATTCTCTCTATGGTGGAATGTGGAACTTATTTTTCAGGGTTGGAAACTATCCTCGTATTCAAATTCTTTTGTGATGCATTCGGAGAAGGAACCCGTATTGCAATGCCAAAGATAATACTGCACGCCGGACTCATCGTCATAGAAGCCTGGTTCAGGGGCTATTGAGGGAGTCCTGGATTAGGGGGTCTCCGGACAGCCGGACTATCTCCATTAGCCGGACTGTTAGACTATGAAGATACAAGATTGAAGACTTCGTCTCATGTCCGGATGGGACTCTACTTGGCGTGGAAGGCAAGTTAGGCAATACGTATATGGATATCTCCTCCTTTGTAACCGACATTGTGTAACCCTAACCCTCTCCGGTGTCTATATAAACTGAAGGATTTTAGTCTGTAGGACAACAATCACAACATACAATCATACCATAGGCTAGCTTCTAGGGTTTAGCCTCTCTGATCTTGTGGTAGATCTACTCTTGTACTACCCATATCATCAATATTAATCAAGCAGGACGTAGGGTTTTACCTCCATCAAGAGGGCCCGAACCTGGGTAAAAATTCATGTCCCCTGCCTCTTGTTACCATCCGGCCTAGACGCACAGTTCAGGACCCCCTACCCGAGATCCGCCGGTTTTGACACCGACAGGCTTCCTCAAAATGCCTTAGGTCTTTATGAGCAAGCAAGTTGGATGCACACCCACTTAGTTTCTTTTGTTGAGCTTTCATATACTTATAGCTCTAGTGCATCCGTTGCATGGCAATCCCTACTCACTCACATTGATATCTATTGATGGGCATCTCCATAGCCCATTCATACGCCTAGTTGATGTGAGACTATCTTCTCCTTTTTGTCTTCTCCACAACCACCATTCTATTCCACCATAGTGCTATATCCATGTATTGCGTGAAGATTGAAAAAGTTTGAGAACACCAAAAGTATGAAACAATTGCTTGGCTTGTCATCGGGGTTGTGCATGATTTAAATATTTTGTGTGGTGAAGATAGAGCATAGCCAGACTATATGATTTTGTAGGGATAACTTTCTTTGGCCATGTTATTTTGAGAAGACATAATTGCTTAGTTAGTATGCTTGAAGTATTATTATTTCTATGTCAATATTAAACTTTTATCTTGAATCTTTCGGATATGAACATTCACGCCACAATAAAGAAAAAATACATTTAGAAATATGTTAGAAAGCATTCCACATCAAAAATTCTTCTTTTACCATTTACCTACTCTAGGACGAGCAGGAATTAAGCTTGGGGATGCTTGATACGTCTCCAACGTATCTATAATTTTTTATTGCTCCATGCTATTATATTATCTATTTTGGATGTTAATGGGCTTTATTTTACACTTTTATATCATTTTTGGGACTAACCTACGAACCAGAGGCCCAGCCCAAATTGCGGTTTTTTTGCCTATTTTAGGGTTTCGAAGAAAAGGAATATCAAATGGAGTCCAAACGGAATGAAACCTTCGGGAACGTGATTTTCTCAACAAACGTGATCTAGGAGACTTGGAGTGGGCGTCAAGAAACAATGGAGGAAGCCACGAGGCAGGGGGGCGCGCCTACCCCCCTAGGCGCGGCCTCCACCATCGTGGGCCCTCCGTTGCTCCACCGATGTACTTCTTCCTCCTATATATATCCACGTACCCCCAAATATACAGGAGCACCACGAAAACCTAATTCCACCGCCGCAACCTTCTGTACCCGAGAGATCCCATCTCGAGGCCTTTTTCGGAGCTCCGCCGGAGGGGCATTGATCATGGAGGGTCTCTACATCAACTCCATGGCCTCTCCGGTGATGTGTGAGTAGTTTACTTCACACCTACGGTGTCAGGACCCCGACTCAATGCCACATCGATCTAGCATGTAACACCTCATATCACTTTGCGGCCTCACGCACGGTATTCCCACGGGTGTCGCCTTACCTTTGCCCGGGACCGTTTGCGCCTTTTGGCACACGTATATGATAGTGTCGCTAGCATCCATATGATAAGGAGCCCGGGCTGACATGGCTAGTCGTAAACCCAAAGTGGCACAAACTTACAGGGACAGGCATCCATGACCCAGCATCGAACGTGTCGGTCATCAGCGAGTGAATCCAGGCTGTAGCACTGGGCTAGCAGGACTCCGGTGAACCGGGCTGTAATGGGCTAACAGGACTCCGGTATTCATCGCGTGACATTTCCCCGAAGGGATAGACACAGGAACGAAGAAGGACACATGCCGGCCAGCCTAAGTGTTCCAGAGCAGTAGCAAGCTACCGTGGCTCGGTGGAAACACTAGGAGACATTTCCCGGTAAGAGAGGCTACCAAGGATAAACAACTAGGTTGTCAGATCCCACACATACCAAGCATTTCAATAACATACACACAATATGCTCGATATGTGCAAATACAACATGGCATCTCAACATGACTCTACAACTTAAGTATTTATTCAATAGGCTCCGAGGAGCGAGATATTACAATCATGGATCTCATGACCCAACAATCAGAGCATACAAGTCAAAGCACATGCGGAAGCTATGATGTCTGAGTACAGACATCTAGAAATGAAAAAGGCTGAGAAGCCTGACTATCTATCAGATCCTGCCGAGGGCTCAAGATCGTAGCTGAGGTAACAAGCTAAACGTCGAAGTCCACATGGAACTACTAGTGAGACTGAAGTCTCTCTGCAAAAACATAAATTAAGCAACGTGAGTACAAATGTACCCAGCAAGACTTACATCAGATCTATCTACATATGCATCATTATCAACAAAGAGGGTGGTGGAGTTTAACTGCAGCAAGCCAGCTTTGACTCGGTGGCTAACCTGAACTACGACTGCAAATAACTCTTTTGAGGTGGCGCACATGAGTCCACATATTCACCATATCAATACACCACTATGGATCCGCTCCCGTCTCCCTACGAGAATGCCATCCATAGCACTCACGCTTATCTTGCGTATTTTAGAGTATCCACTTTCACTTGTCTATGAACTATGCAAGGGGTCCAAGTTTCCATATCCAAGGAATCCGGCTATTCGAATAGATGATGTTAACCCTGCAGGGGTGTACTTCTTCACACACGCTCTCGCCACTTATCGCCCTGTACACGTCATGTACCTCGGCAACCTTCAAGCGGAAGCCGGGAGAGGGAGTCGGCCACGACCTGACTAACCGAACAACTCTCTAGTCCAGGTTTATCGCCTATTCGGGTTCCATCCGCAAGGAGATCCGGCCGGGGTATCGCTCACGGCCCCAAACGATGTGAGCAGGGTTCCCAAGCCCACCATCCGGGTGCCACTTGGTACACCGTGCCACTGTGCCTAGTCTGTCCCAAGCCCACCTGTACCGGGTGCCACTTGGTAGACTACTACCACTACCTACAAACACCAGAAACTAGTTGCAACTCCTGGATAGAGATCAAGTTGATTAATAAGTCGAGAGGGGCACTTAAGCATTCCAATGTGTGGTAGTAGCTGGTCATGGATCACAAACACAGAACTCAGTTCCTGAGGACGGCTGCAATGAGACAACCCACCATGTACTCCTACATGGCCTCTCACCGCTACCTTTACCAAATCGTGTTCACACACTTAGCTCACACACAGTAGGACATGTTCACACGCCTCTGATTCATCCCCGATGAATCAGACCTGACTCAACTCTAAGCAGTAGTAGGCATGACAAACAAACATGAATGAGTAGGCACAACAGGGCTCAAACAACTCCTACTCATGCTAGTGGGTTTCATCTATTTACTGTGGCAATGACAGGTCATGCAAAGGATAAAGGGGTTCAGCTACCGCAACAAGTAACAGATGAATCGTTGTTGTCCTAATGCAGTAAAAGAGAGCAGGAGCGAGAGAGTGGGATTTTATCGGAATGAACAAGGGGTTTTGCTTGCCTGGCACTTCTGAAGATAATATAGCTCTTCGTCGGTGTCATCGATCACATCGCCGGTACACGTCTATCGAGAGGGGACAATTACCGGCAAACAAGGAAAACACAATCAATGCAATGCGACAATATGATGCATGCTATGACATGGCAATATGAATGTGTTTTGGGCTAATGCACTTAGCTATGATTTAAATGAAGTTGGTTTGAATACATGATTCAAATTCCAACTGCATATATGATTATTTAAATGCCCTTTATTTGTTTTGTCCAAAACAGAGGACAACCATTGTTCAAACATGCATGAAAATGGTACAGATGGATTCCTTGAATTTTTCTGATAATTTTTCATATATAAATTATTTAATTTGCAGTTACGGTTGATTTTATATGATTTTTCGAAGTTTTGGATATTTTCTGAAATAAATAAATCATTTCTGATTTATTTAAAAACTCCAGAAAACATTTACTGCGTCAGTATGACATCACCCTGACGTCATCAGGTCAACAGGGCGGGTCCAAGTCAAACCTGACGTGTGGGGGCCACACGTCGGTGTCACAGGGCTGCTTAGCTCACTGACAGGTGGGACCAGGTCAACAGCCACGTCAGCTTGGTCAAAACTGACGTGTGGGCCCACGGTGGTTAGGTTAAGACTTAACAGAAAATGATAAGGATTAAATAAGGGCGTGGGGCCCATACGTCAGCGGCTCTGGGGAGGGTTAGCTGGCCGTGATTAGTGCTAATCACGCGGCCACGTCGGCTAGTGACGTCGGCGACCATGGCGACGGCGGGACCTCGCCGGAGTTGCTCGGGATGGCGCTACAGCCCGTGGCTGGTCGCGCTGAGGGCACCAAGAGGGAGCCCGTGCTCCCGCGCATCTAGTGGCGCATGCAGCTGGGCACAGGGAGGCCGGGGTTCGCCGGAAACGGGCTCCTGGCGGCGGCCGGAGTTCGGGCGTCGGGCATTTCGACGCTGCTGCTCACAAACGAGGGAGCTGAGGCGCTGGAGGGGCTCTACGGGTCGCGGCAAGCACAACGGGTGCACGCCCGTGACCAAATGGTCACCGGGGTTTCGCCGGCGACGCGCCCGTGCGGCGGAGCATCTCGGCTCCGGTAGAGGGGGCGGCTAGAGCTCGAAATTGGACATGGGGTTAGGGGGAAACGAAGCAGGGGCTCACGGGGATCATGCAGGGAGGGTCAGCGAGCTCGGGGAAGCACGAACGGCGGCGAATCGACGGCGACCATCGGCGGCGGTCGAGGACGAAGACGATGGCGTGGAGGCGATGCAGGGCTTCCCGAGGGGCTTGGCTCGGTGGGGAGGAAGAGGGGATCGAGGCGGAGCTCCCTGGGGCGTCGGTGAGGCGTGGGGGTGGCGATGGCCGCGAGGGAGCTTGTCGGTGGCGGCGGCTCCGTTCGGTCCGGGCGGGAGAGAGGGAGCAGAGGAGGGAGGGTCGAGGGGGGAGAGTGAGCGAAACGGTCAGCGGGATCGGGACGGCCTGCGGGAGTCGTCCACACGTCCAGGGGCTCGTCGGCAAGCAGGAGGTGGCCGCGCGGCCGTGCGCGTGCGAGCACGCAGCTGCTTCGGGGCGAGGGGAGGAAGACGACGGAGGGCTGCAGTGGTGGGCTGGGCCGGCTTCTGTAGCAGGCCGCACAGGTAGGCGCCAGGTAAGTACTCTCTCTCTCTCTCTGTTTCCTCTTTTCTATTTTCTGCAATTTGTTTTTGATTTGATTTAAAATATCAAATCATTTAATAAAATCCTAGAAACAATTATGGGTGCTTTCTGAATTATTTCAGTGACCCTTAACAATTTCCAACATTTATTTGAACATTTAAATTATTTATAGTATTTAAATGCCCAAAGTCAAATACAATATGGTTTACTCAAAAATCCAAAAATGTCTTGGAAAAATATCCATCATCTCTGGAAATGGTTTTCACCCTTTTCCATTAATCATGAACATTTTTGCAAACCAATTTGGGTTCTTTGAAAAATATTTTGAAGTTGAACCTATTTGCATTCCTTTGGTGCTAGGGCTTGGTCCTCCCCATTTCAAATTTCATGAACTTCAAACATGATGCATGAATGCCTTGATGCAACTAATGACAGACAAATTCTAGGGCTGTGACAACTCAACCCCACTAAACAAGAATCTCGACCCGGGATTCAAGCGTAGGGTAGGATGAAGGGGGAACGCAAATTAACATAATCTTCACGATCCAGGTTGCACATCACAAGAGTGTTGATTTGATCCTCATCTTTGTCTCGACGTCTTGCTTTGAGAACTCCAGCCAACATGACAACGAGAAGAAAGGAAAACTCTAGAACAATCGATCTTCGAGAAGACCGAACAACTCAGGATCAACTCATGGGATGAGACATAGCAGCATCTCTCGAGCTGAGACACGAGATACACATCAAGAGGGGTGGAAAGAAACGGATGGCGAAGGTTCACTAGGTGGACAATAATTCCACGCTTAAGAAGGTGGTGATCGGTTGTCAACGTAGCGAGGAGTTGAGTTGCCATGATACCACAACAATGCACCTTAGGGAAGGTGACTCGTAGAAATATCCCCTTAAGTGGCAAAAAGAATTACCTTTGATTTAAAGATCATTGAAACTCTTTATACCAGCTTAAGGCAAATCATAATCGATCATTTAGAGGGGTTTGGTAGAAAGGCATACCCGGACTTGGATGATGTGGATTACCTTGTTGAAGACAACGTAATGGATGAATTTGCTTATCGCCGGAAATGGAAGAGACCCATGGTAGAATGGCACATTAGCGGTGCAAGCTGGGAACAAATTGCAATGCTGGGAATGATTCTGGAAACTGGGGAAGAACCCACAATAGAGAGTGAATTCACTGTTTGAAAAGGTCATAGCATTGCCGAGGAAACTGAGAGCAATCCAATTAGTACCGATGATAACACCTAGAGCTTGGGCGTGCTCTCAAGAAGTTGAGCATTTCCATAATTATCAAGGTTTTACCAATATCCGTGTCAAGGATTCTGGCAACACAACTTACTACCATGATGAATGATGAAGGATGATGCAGATGCAAAGGAAGATAACACTTTCTCAGATTTCACCTTAGCGAGGCCAAGGAAGCAAAATCTGGATGATCGATCGAGAGACATTTAGCACTCCGCTTCTAATGTTCTCCTTGATGTGCTAGTGTAACCCATTCATAGATATGGTTTGATATCTAGAACATCAACTAAAAGGTCGGACTTCGGGAACACAAAAATCATAAGGCACAACTAGGGAGTAAATCCTACGAAGTCCTTATGGGAAGGTGGCCAACTTCTTCAATCAAGATACTGCAATAATAGGTCTTTCGGCTGGGTGGTGCTGGCCACGACATCCACTTTACCAGTTATCGAGGGACCAATATTATAGTTCTTGGGGAAATGTTCCAACCATCAAGTCTGCCTGAGATTCAGATTTGGTTGGTGTCAGGATATTCCAGACTCATCGAGTCTAGGAAGAAAAATGAAAGTTTGCAACACAAATCGACGAGATGACGTTGCGAAATTCTCGGGGAATGAACTACGATAGTAAGCTCCAAAACATGAGCTGGTTCTGCTACAAACATGTGAACACGATGTCCTAGACAAGCATGACCACGTGGTAGCCTTACAATAAAACACTACCGAATTCTGGTTGGGAACCATCACCGTGGATAACGAAGTCCTTGCATAAGTCATATGATTAGCTCTTATGAAGGAACTTCTTCTCCTTGAACAAATCAATCAGTGGCTTGGTGTGCTCGGGACACATATGGAATGAAGGTTGCAAGTCTCCAGACCACAGAATACTTCGCACGTGTGCATGACTGATTTGGGATGATTCCAGAGGAAAACAAAAACAATCTTTCTCAAATTCATGGCGGCAACTTTCACCAAATGCACGTGTATAAGAGGAAGTCACTCCTTTCATCAAACAAGTACTTCATGAGCTAGCATGAAGAAAATGCTTCCAAAAGTTTCCAACACTAGCTTAATGTTCAGCAGAATTACGGAGAAGACAAAATGATGTTGATGGGCTCAACAATAGATCATCGAGATTTCCATGAAGATGGAATTCCACGACTAGGTGAACATGGTGATAGCATTGGTCAGACCAAAGATGTAATGGTGTATGCTCGAGGAGTCAACCACGAGTAAGACAACATTACGAGCATCGTTGGTACTGATTTGATTTGACGATAGCCCACACCCAAATCAAGGGATTGATAAGACAATAGGTCTAGCAACTGATCACAGGGACCAATCGATGAAGATATCATCTTTCTTCAACACACACTACACAAGAATATCCCTTTGGAACGAACTAAGTCAGGCAAGCTTTTATCTTCCAAGTCTCCAAGTTGTCGTTTAGCTTAACCAACTAGCTCAGGGGTATCCAACACGGATTCTTGGAGAAAGGGTGGTTTACAAGAAACCAACTTGATCACGAGCTCAACATAGCGGTCAGGTAACAACCTGGTAATACCTCCGAGAAGATCTTCGAGAAATCACGAACCACCGATATGTTACTAAGCTCGAGAACAATCTCGCTTTTGAGGGCAAGACGATATGATCAAATGAGTGAGGACTTGACAAAATCCTAACTCATCGATTGAAAAATGCACCAGGAGTAAGGACTAGGTAGCACGATCAATCTTAGAATGATGACTCAATAATCAGCACGCTAAGAATGAGGTTGTTGTCCATTTAACTACCAATCAACGGAGTTGCTAGCAGTATTGATTTCACACACCACGATTCACTTGTCGGCATTCCGGTTACAATAACACAGGAACCGAGGAATGAACAATGATGGCAAGAAGTATCACTGTACCAAGAGTTCATAGGATGGTGTGCTATTCCTATAACAATCCCGATATAAAGATGGTAATACTCCAAGGTAGAGCAGAGCAAAAGCTGGATTAGCAATTTGATCTGCGGAGCACAACTTCTTTGACCCAATCCTAGATATGGAAGAGGTACTGGAGTTTGTTTCTCCTAATCATTCCGGAATAGAATGGCTTGACAGACCACAAGAGTAATAGGCATCGATGAACGCATGCACACATAATCTTGACTATCAATTGATAGACGAGGGTCATAATGCAACTAAAGAGAACAACTCAAAGGAACATATAAATTTTCTGAGTTGTGGATGCCTAGATTAGTTTGTCGAACCAGGTTCAACATAATTCTTCCGGATAACCCATGCAGAAAGGTTGAGCTGGCAGGGTCACAATATAGCATGGAGAACTCATCGAGAGCACTCTTGTTGTCATCTTTTGGTTCAGAAGAACTCCTGCCAAGAATGGTTCATGGTAATTGGAAGAAAGATGTACCACGAACCTCGAGGACTAACGCAAAGGTTACTAATATCCTAAAGGAACTAGCACACACTATCAACATGAAGTAAGTAGAGTGAATCTCGGGTTCAAAACCCAGGAGTAGAATACCTACTACTAAGTAGCATCACGGAATGCTTTCGAGAATAAAGGCCAGAATCTTCACACTGGGAACACAAAACATGGCTAAACTACTAGATGATCCCCTAAGACACCTAGGGTCATAATACCAGCTCCAACATATATGTCAAGACAATAAAGTACCTCAACTCACTAATTTGTGTGATTAATCTGACCAAAAGGACATCGGGAACGGGAAGAAGGGATTTGCAAATTGCTTCAGACTATTTAGAAACCTGGGATGACTCGGACAGCATAACGGCTGTAAATGCTCAAAAAGATTTGAGACATTCACAAAAATGGTGGCATAATCACTCAGAAGCACAATATCAAAGTTTCGAGATCAACAATTAACATACGGAAGTAATAGGAACTGAAACGAGGCTTAAGTCCAACAATCTATGAGTCTACGGATTAGTAACACGTAATTCTAATAGAAAGAAGAGATAGCCTAGTTCTTAGTCCCCGTAGGAAAGATAAGATGATGACTCAGATCAGAAGGCCATGAGGTATAAGGAGTAAAAAGAGCCTTACGTTCCATCCCACAATCAATTCCCTTATATAACTAAAGAATTTCTAGACTCAACTTCGACCAGTTTGGCTTGGTAATCCTACAGGCAGTCAAGCTCTGATACCAACGCTGTCAGGACCCCGACTCAATGCCACATCGATCTAGCATGTAACACCTCATATCACTTTGCGGCCTCACGCACGGTATTCCCACGGGTGTCGCCTTACCTTTGCCCGGGACCGTTTGCGCCTTTTGGCACACGTATATGATAGTGTCGCTAGCATCCATATGATAAGGAGCCCGGGCTGACATGGCTAGTCATAAACCCAAAGTGGCACAAACTTACAGGGACAGGCATCCATGACCCAGCATCGAACGTGTCGGTCATCAGCGAGTGAATCCAGGTTGTAGCACTGGGCTAGCAGGACTCTGGTGAACCGGGCTGTAGCGGGCTAACAGGACTCCGGTATTCATCGCGTGGCATTTCCCCGAAGGGACAGACACAGGAACGAAGAAGGACACATGCCGGCCAGCCTAAGTGTTCCAGAGCAGTAGCAAGCTACCGTGGCTCGGTGGAAACACTAGGAGACATTTCCCGGTAAGAGAGGCTACCAAGGATAAACAACTAGGTTGTCAGATCCCACACATACCAAGCATTTCAATAACATACACACAATATGCTCGATATGTGCAAATACAACATGGCATCTCAACATGACTCTACAACTTAAGTATTTATTCAATAGGCTCCGAGGAGCGAGATATTACAATCATGGATCTCATGACCCAACAATCAGAGCATACAAGTCAAAGCACATGCGGAAGCTATGATGTCTGAGTACAGACATCTAGAAATGAAAAAGGCTGAGAAGCCTGACTATCTATCAGATCCTGCCGAGGGCTCAAGATCGTAGCTGAGGTAACAAGCTAAACGTCGAAGTCCACGTGGAACTACTAGTGATACTGAAGTCTCTCTGCAAAAACATAAATTAAGCAACGTGAGTACAAATGTACCCAGCAAGACTTACATCAGATCTATCTACATATGCATCATTATCAACAAAGGGGGTGGTGGAGTTTAACTGCAGCAAGCCAGCTTTGACTCAGTGGCTAACCTGAAATATGACTGCAAGTAACTCTTTTGAGGTGGCGCACACGAGTCCACATATTCACCATATCAATACACCACTATGGATCCGCTCCCGTCTCCCTACGAGAACGCCATCCATAGCACTCACGCTTATCTTGCGTATTTTAGAGTATCCACTTTCACTTGTCTATGAACTATGCAAGGGGTCCAAGTTTCCATATCCGAGGAATCCGGCTATTCGAATAGATGATGTTAACCCTGCAGGGGTGTACTTCTTCACACACGCTCTCGCCACTTATCGCCCTGTACACGTCATGTACCTCGGCAACCTTCAAGCGGAAGCCAGGCGAGGGAGTCGGCCACGACCTGACTAACCGAACAAGTCTCTAGTCCAGGTTTATCGCCTATTCGGGTTCCATCCGCAAGGAGATCCGGCCGGGGTGTCGCTCACGGACCCAAACGATGTGAGCAGGGTTCCCAATCCCACCATCCGGGTGCCACTTGGTACACCGTGCCACTGTGCCTAGTCTGTCCCAAGCCCACCTGTACCGGGTGCCGCTTGGTCGACTACTAACACTACCTATAAACACCAGAAACTAGTTGCAACTCCTGGACAGAGATCAAGTTGATTAATAAGTCGAGAGGGGCACTTAAGAATTCCACTGTGTGGTAGTAGCTGGTCATGGATCACAAACACAGAACTCAGTTCCTGAGGACGGCTGCAATGAGACCTGATTCATCCCCGATGAATCAGACCTGACTCAACTCTAAGCAGTAGCAGGCATGACAAACAAACATGAATGAGTAGGCACAACAGGGCTCAAACAACTCCTACTCATGCTAGTGGGTTTCATCTATTTACTGTGGCAATGACAGGTCATGCAAAGGATAAAGGGGTTCAGCTACCGCAACAAGTAACAGATGAATCGTTGTTGTCCTAATGCAGTAAAATAGAGCAGGAGCGAGAGAGTGGGATTTTATCGGAATGAACAAGGGGTTTTGCTTGCCTGGCACTTCTGAAGATAATATAGCTCTTCGTCGGTGTCATCGATCACATCGCCAGTACACGTCTATCGAGAGGGGACAATTACCGGCAAACAAGGAAAACACAATCAATGCAATGCGACAATATGATGCATGCTATGACATGGCAATATGAATGTGTTTTGGGCTAATGCACTTAGCTATGATTTAAATGAAGTTGGTTTGAATACATGATTCAAATTCCAACTCCATATATGATTATTTAAATGCCCTTTATTTGTTTTGTCCATAACAGAGGACAACCATTGTTCATACATGCATGAAAATGGTACAGATGGATTCCTTGAATTTTTCTGATAATTTTTCATATATAAATTATTTAATTTGGAGTTACGGTTGATTTTATATGATTTTTTGAAGTTTTGGATATTTTCTGAAATAAATAAATCATTTCTGATTTATTTAAAAACTCCAGAAAACATTTACTGCGTCAGTATGACATCACCCTGACGTCATCAGGTCAACAGGGTGGGTCCAAGTCAAACCTGACGTGTGGGGGCCACACGTCGGTGTCACAGGGCTGCTTAGCTCACTGACAGGTGGGACCAGGTCAACAGCGACGTCAGCTTGGTCAAAACTGACGTGTGGGCCCATGGTGGTTAGGTTAAGACTTAACAGAAAATGATAAGGATTAAATAAGGGCGTGGGGCCCATATGTCAGCGGCTCTGGGGAGGGTTAGCTGGCCGTGATTAGTGCTAATCACGCGGCCACGTCGGCTAGTGACGCCGGCGACCATGGCGACGGCGGGACCTCGCCAGAGTTGCTCGGGATGGCGCTACAGCCCATGGCTGGTCGCGCTGAGGGCACCAAGAGGGAGCCCGTGCTCCCGTGCATCTAGTGGCGCACGCAGCTGGGCACTGGGAGGCCGGGGTTCGCCGGAAACGGGCTCCTGGCGGCGGCCAGAGTTCGGGCGTCGGGCATTTCGACGCTGCTGCTCACAAACGAGGGAGCTGAGGCGCTGGAGGGGCTCTACGGGTCGCGGCAAGCACAACGGGTGCACGCCCGTGACCAAATGGTCACCAGGGTTTCGCCGGCGACGCGCCCGTGCGGCGGAGCATCTCGGCTCCGGTAGAGGGGGCAGCTAGAGCTCGAAATCGAACATGGGGTTAGGGGGAAACGAAGCAGGGGCTCACAGGGATCATGCAGGGAGGGTCAGCGAGCTCGGGGAAGCACGAACGGCGGCGAATCGACGGCGACCATCGGCGGCGGTCGAGGACGAAGACGATGGCGTGGAGGCGATGCAGGGCTTCCCGAGGGGCTTGGCTCGGTGGGGAGGAAGAGGGGATCGAGGCGGAGCTCCCTGGGGCGTCGGTGAGGCGTGGGGGTGGCAGTGGCCGCGAGGGAGCTCGTCGGTGGCGGTGGCTCCGTTCGGTCCGGGCGGGAGATAGGGAGCAGAGGAGGGAGGGTCGAGGGGAGAGAGTGAGCGAAACGGTCAGTGGGATCGGGACGGCCTGCGGGAGTCGTCCACACGTCCAGGGGCTCGTCGGTAAGCAGGAGGTGGCCGCACGGCCGTGCGCGTGCGAGCATGCAGCTGCTTCGGGGCGAGGGGAGGAAGACGACGGAGGGCTGCAGTGGTGGGCTGGGCCGGCTTCTGCAGCAGGCCGCACAGGTAGGCGCCAGGTAAGTACTCTCTCTCTCTCTCTCTCTGTTTCCTCTTTTCTATTTTCTGCAATTTGTTTTTGATTTGATTTAAAATATCAAATCATTTAATAAAATCCTAGAAACAATTATGGGTGCTTTCTGAATTATTTCAGTGACCCTTAACAATTTCCAACATTTATTTGAACATTTAAATTATTTATAGTATTTAAATGCCCAAAGTCAAATACAATATGGTTTACTCAAAAATCCAAAAATGTCTTGGAAAAATATCCATCATATCTGGAAATGGTTTTCACCCTTTTCCATTAATCATGAACATTTTTGCAAACCAATTTGGGTTCTTTGAAAAATATTTTGAAGTTGAACCTATTTGCATTGCTTTGGTGCTAGGGCTTGGTCCTCCCCATTTCAAATTTCATGAACTTCAAACATGATGCATGAATGCCTTGATGCAACTAATGACAGACAAATTCTAGGGCTGTGACATACGGGTCCATAGTTATTAGCTATATGGCTTCTTCTCTCTCTTTGGATCTCAATACGAAGTTCTCCTCGATTCTCTTGGAGATCTATTCGATGTAATCTTCTTTTGCGGTGTGTTTGTTGAGATCCAATGAATTGTGGGTTTATGATCCAGATTATCTATGAACAATATTTGATTCTCCTCTGAATTCTTTTATGTATGATTGGTTTATCTTTGCAAGTCTCTTCGAATTATCAGTTTGGTTTGGCCTACTATTTTGATCTTTCTTGCAATGGGAGAAGTGCTTAGCTTTGGGTTCAATCTTGCGGTGCTCGATCCCAGTGATAGAAAGGGAACCGACACATATTGTATTGTTGCCATCGAGGATAAAAAGGTGGGGTTTATATCATATTTCATGAGTTTATCCCTCTACATCATGTCATCTTCCTTAAACCATTACTCTGTTCTTATGAACTTAATACTCTAGATGCATGCTGGATAGCAGTCGATGTGTGGAGTAATAGTAGTAGATGCAGAATCATTTCGGTCTACTTGTCTCGGACGTGATGCCTATATAGATGATCATACCTACATATTCTCATAACTATGCTCAATTCTATCAATTGCTTGACAGTAATTCATTTACCCACCGTAATACTTATGCTCTTGAGAGAAGCCACTAGTGAAACCTATGGTCCCGGGGTCTATCTTCCATCATATTAATCTTCCAACACTTAGTTATTTCCTTTGCCGTTTATTTTACTTTGCATCTTTATTTCTCTTTATCATAAAAATACCAAAAATATTATCTTATCATATCTATCAGATCTCACTCTCGTAAGTGACCATGAAGGGCTTGACAACCCCTTTATCGCGTTGGTTGCGAGGTTCTTATTTGTTTGTGTAGGTGCGTGGGACTTGAGCGTGATCTCCTACTGGATTGATACCTTGGTTCTCAAAAACTTAGGGAAATACTTACTCTAATTTGCTGCATCACATTTCCTCTTCAAGGGAAAACCAACGCAATGCTCAAGAGGTAGCAGACGTTCCCTACCGAAAACCATCATGCTTGTTGTGAGAAGCTCCGGTTTGTGAGAATCATATACCCAAACCTTCCCCAAATGGGAAAAAATTTGTATCACGGCATGTTGATGCCGCTCCATGATAGCATGCCAAGTTTCATGAATTTCAGACGAGTTTTGCATTTACTAGAATTTAAAAACCAGGCATCTCAATGTTTTGCCAGCAATCAACGGTGCCCTAGTGTTTGAAATTCATTCCCATTTCTTGCATGGGACCTAAGCATGCACCCAAGGACACATATTTGATTTTTCAACCAATTTATATGCACTGGAGCATGTGTATGTAGTTCAAATTTGAATTATGCACATAAACGCATTGAAAACCCAGTTAATGCATAAAAATGTCCAAACGAACCCCGAAAAATCACAAAAATTCACACAACACTCCTATTGTTCAATGTTGACATGAGAAAAAAATTGAAAGAAATAAGAGGCAATGGATATCGTTTCGTCCCAGAGGTGGTACGTTCCCTACCAAAAACCATCATGCTTGTTGTGAGAAGCTCCGGTTTGTGAGAAGCATATACCTAAACCTGCCCCAAATGGGGCAAAATTTGTACCATGGCATGTTGATGCCGCTCCATGATAGCATGCCAAGTTTCATGAATTTCATATGAGTTTTGGATTTACTAGAATTAAAAAACGAGGCATCTCAATGTTTTGCCAGCAATCAACGGTGCCCTAGTGTTTGAAATTCATTCCGTTTCTTGCATGGGACCTAAGCATGTACCCAAGGACACAAATTTATTTTTCCAACCAATTTATATGCATTGGAGCATGTGCATGTAGTACAAATTTGAATTATGCGCATAAAATGCATTGAAAACTCACTTAATGCATAAAAATATCCAAACGAACCCCGAAAAATCACAAAAATTCACACAACACTCCTGTTGTTCTATGTTGACACAAGAAAAAAATTGAAAGCAATAAGAGGCAATGGATATCGTTTCGTCCCGAAAGGTGTGACGTTCCCTACCAAAAACCATCATGCTTGTTGTGAGATGCTCCGGTTTGTGAGAAGCATATACCCAAACTTGCCCCAAATGGGACAAAAAATTTAGCACGACATGTTGACGCTGCTCCATGATAGCATGCCAAGTTTCATGAATTTCAGACGAGTTTTGGATTTACTAGAATTCAAAAATCAGGCATCTCAATGTTTTTCCCGAAATCAACGGTGCCCCGGTGTTTGAAATTCATTCCCATTTCTTGTATGTGACCTAAGGATGCACCCAAGGACACAGATTTGGTTTTTCAACCAATTTATATGCACTGGATCATGTGCATGTAGTTCCAATTTGAATTATGCACATAAAATGAATTGAAAACTTAGTTAATGCATAAAAATGTCCAAACGAACCCCGAAAAATCACAAAAAATCACACGACACTCCTATTGTTATAGGTTGACACGAGAAAAAAATTTGAAAGCAATAAGAGGCAATGGATATTGTTTCGTCCCCAAAGGTGGGACATTCCCTACCAAAAACCATCATGCTTGTTGTGAGAAGCTCCGGTTTGTGAAAATCATATACCCAAACCTGCCCCAAATGGGACAAAATTTATACCACGACATGTTGATGCTGCTCCATGATAGCATGCCAAGTTTCAGGAATTTCAGACGAGTTTTTGATTTACTAGAATTTAAAAACCATGCATCTCAATGTTTTGCCCACAATCAACGGTGCCCTGGTGTTTGAAATTCATTCCCATTTCTTGCATGGGACCTAAGCATGCACCCAAGGACACAAATTTGACTTTTCAACCAATTTATATGCACTAGAGCATGTGCATGTAGTTCAAATTTGAATTGTTCACCTGAAATGGCTAGAAAACCAATTTAATGTATAAAATTCAAATGAACCCTGAATAATTCTAATTCTTTTACAACACACATATAGTTGCATGTTCACTCCAAATAAAAGGTCCATTGCTACTGTGACCCCATCATGTAATTCAAATCAAGATGAAAAATCAAGTAGATCGCACATTGTTTATTATTAGCAACCGTGTGAGATGTAGTACAAAATATCTTGGAGCACCGTCGGTATATAGTACGCCTATGGCTTACGCGAGAAGGTGTGTCGGCTACAGTCCACAGCCGGCGTTTCAAGCACAATAGCTCGCTCACCAAATACCATTTCACTGTTCAATCATCGACGGTGAAAGATGGGCACGTGGACCCACGTCATGAGGGCAACTCCGATGGCCCACTCCGGCGAGAGCGCGGCCGCAGCCGCCATGTGCGTGCTAACAAGGTGCATGAGCGCGGCCACAATTTGTGACCGGGCGGCAAAGGCAGCCCAAAAGGCCGCTATTGCTTCTCAGGTGGCAGCAGCAACATCTGCCTCGGGGATAACACCTGGCAAGAGTGGCACAATAGCTGTCTGTTCCACAGTGGCGGCCTTAGTCCTGATGGAGTCCGCCCATGACCCTGTCGAGGCCGCCCACGCCTAGCTCCTGGCGATCACCGCACAAATTGAACGAAGCTTCTCCGACAACGGTCGGCAACCCACGGCTGAAGAGCTAGCAATCACCGAGAGCATTCGAGCAGCCGTCCGTTCCTCCTCCGCATACCTTGCCATGACAGAGCCCGTCCAAGCACATATCGCGTCCGCCCACGCACGGCTCGTGGCGGCCTTTTCCAAAGAGATTGCGGACGCGGATGGCGAGATGCTTGTCGAGTATGGTGCGATGGATGCCATGGAGCCCCTTCCCCAGGAGACCGTCGGGCGCGAGCTGGACATGGTGGCAGCGGCGGATATCAACGAGCACCAGCCGTAGTAGTACTCTTTGTTTTGTTTAATTAAGAGAGCCGGTCTTTAATTTGTTAGAGTAATGTTTAGGTCAGCTAGCTCTGATTTATTGTTGAACTTGCTCGATTAAGAAGTGTGGGTGTGCTGTAGTCTCCTTTGTGTACCCAAATTATGCAATGACGTGGATGACCACTGTAACCATGGAAATTTGAACGAAAACTTTTGACGTTCAAACTCATCACACACGGGTTAAGCTATCTGAATCGTTTGTGATGTCCACATATCGTACACAGTTCTGAATAAGGGACCGTGTCTGATGACACTTTGCGCGCCAGTTTTTTGGCTGAAGTGATTCCAAATTTTTGGCTTCCCCGGAAATATCTACCTCCCTGCCCCCTCCCCGTTACCAAAAGCCACATTTCCCCTCTTTCCGCCTTCCTTTCCAAGTTGAAACCTTCACTCCTAGCTTGCAGCGCCGCCGCCTCCTCGCCGGCGACCCTCCTTCACGCTGCTCGGCCTCCTCTATCCAGGCAGGTAATCCGCACCCGACCCCCATCCTCCTCCTCCTTCCACATCCCACATGCCCCGACCGCCAGCACGAGCGCGACACCTTCCACCCAAATGACCGACCCCTACGCCAAAAAAACGTCGGCCTAAGCCACGGTGCACGCAGTATAGCCAGGACCTCAAGGAGCATTTGGCAACAGAGAAGCAAATCGCATCCGCACGCGCGGATGAGGTCGCGATGGCTGCCATTCGTGCCGACGCCCAGATCTTGAATGAGCACCTTGCCAATTGCTAGCTATGCCGGTTAAGCATTCTCGGTTTACCCGTTGGGTGTGCTTCTCCTGCCTTTCCTTCACAAATTCTAGTGAATTGTGCTATCTAATTTCACCGTGCAATCTGTTGCTCTAGTGTATATGTTCTATATGTCGTGCACTATGGTGCTCACCTATTAACTGTTTTGTTAATTAGTTGTCGTCTTGAATTAACTGTGTGGTTCAATTTTGCAAATGTGATGTTCAATTCTTCAGGCTACAATTTTGTATTGTCTTCCATGTGAGAAATAAATCAAATTTATCTTTACAAAATTGTGGGTGCATTCTTTTATTGTATACCATGTGAGGAATAAATTGAATTTGGCTGTAGTAAATACATGAGAAACAAATACAATTGCTACAATGGCTATAGTTAACTGTTTGGTTAACTCACTGATGTTCTATTATGAGTATGTTATATTGTGCAATGTGGTGCTCAGTTAATGTTTGGTTCATTTTTTGTGGTGTTTACTTAACTGATTGGTTCAATTATGCAATGCGATGTCCAATTGTCATGGGTAGAATTTTGTATTGTTGTGCATGTGAGGAATAAATCGAATTTGGCTGCACTTAATACATGAGAAACATATACAAGTGCTATATTTCCTAGTTCTTAATCATACTTGGTTTGGGTAAATGGGTTTTCCATGTGGCTTCAATTAATCTGATGAATCTGCAATGTGCTTATTTTCATCAACATATTTTACTGATAGCATGTGAACCCTTACTTAACCTGATGACTAACTACCTTATATGTGTTGCAGGGAAACAATGGGAAGCACTGAGGTTTACAATCGAGGTTAGCACGTGCATGGTCCATTGTCTAATAGCACATTATTGTGCAATTGCAGGAACCATTCTAATAGTTTGGTTTTTAACAATTTGGTCTTGCACATGTAGGTCCTGCTGTCAGAGGTTTTGACCCACTGTTCGACCCTTTTGCATATGGGGAAATGAGTTGTTGTCGGCGTTCTGGGAACGGGGGTCCCCAGACTTGCCTGCCTGTGGCCTGCGGCGTGTCTCAAAGGGGGGCCCAGCACGGCCCATCTTCACCAACACAGACCCAAGACCCTCGCGAGGGGACAAGCCTCGCGGGGCGGACGACGCCGAGCTTCCTCAGGCACGGCCTCATCAGGCTGGCTCGCGAGGAGGCGGAGAGATCAAGGCGGGGTACCTCACGAGGTGCCCGTGACGCAAGCCATGACGACCAAAGGCGCCAGGAGGGTGCCAGCCCGCGCAGCGTCCTCCTTCCCTCTTTGGTGCAAAGGGAGCAAGCGCAGCCGCGGAGTACCGAGGCATTAGGCAAAGGTTGTCGTTTCGGTGCAACAAGACCATGACCAGGAGGACTGCAAGATGGAGGTCATTGTGGAGCCCAAGACGGCGTCACCACCAGAGCTTTGTGCAGGCGAAGACTACTTTTGTCAGGATAGCTAGTACTAGTTGTCCCCCTTCAAATTAGCCCGCCATTGTTGGCTCCCTTCCCGCTCGATATTTGGGAAGACGACCAGGGCCTCTATAAATAGGACCAACCACCCACAGAACAAGGGGGACGAGGAACGAGGAAAAGAGAAGGAAAGAAAGAGAGGGACGGGGAGAGAAGGAAAGAGAGAGAGAGAGAGAGAGAGAGAGAGAGAGAAGGGTGACCGAACTCCTCCCAGAAGTTCATCGCCCCAGCCAAGAGCAGACCCTCGCGAGGCTGTTCTTTCTTGTATTGTTCATCATCTTCAGCCCAAGAGGCAATCCACCATGCCACACACTGGAGTAGGGTATTACACCACAACGGTGGCCCGAACCAATATAAACCCTGTGTCATTCGTGTTGTTCTTTCCATTGCTTAGATCTTGGCGAGGCGGAGGGTTGCAGGTAGGTAGGAGGAAAAGTCTCCATGCGCACCCCAGTGTTCGAACCTCAAGGGTCTGCCGGAACCAGAAATCCGACATTTGGCGCGCCAGGTAGGGGTGCGCCGGAATTCGTCTTCCACCGCCCCGTCCTCCTCTGACCATCGCGCCCATGTCTGACGCTCATCGGGCCCGCGCCGAGCGCCGGGCCGCTCTCGCTTCCCGCGTAGCCCAGACGGCTCCTGTCGGCGGGCATCCTCGCCATTCCCCGTCACCTGCCGTCAACGCCGCCACCGGCCCGGTGGGGGACGAGCAGCAAGCATTGTCTCAGCATCCGTTCGTGCGGCAAGACGGCCGCACCGCTACTCCCTCACTCACCCCAGCTGGTTCTTCGTCCCGCGCGCTCCGTGCACCCATGGAGGCTTGAGCTGCGCTCATCGCGGCAAACGATCTCCTACGCTACCGTCCCGTCGACGACGTCTATGAAGAATGGCTCGACCGAGTCGCCGAGCTCGTCCGCGCCACAGGGGGCTCTCCTGCGCCGTCCGCTCCGCTGTACCGCACAAAGCCCCACGCGGGCGACGAAGCTCCGGCGGCGCCCCGGCCGCCTCCTCCACAAGAAGGCGCCATGGCTCCAAGGCGCGCGGCCCTTGGGCGGAACCCGCTCCATTAGGTGCCAGCGCGGCAAGAGCAGAGATGCCAAGAAGTCCCTCGCCCGCAAGAAGCTGCCGGGCGCTCCCTGCTCCAACACGTCGCGACCATGCTCCTGCATCCGCACGTCAAGACCCAGCTGCAGCGCGTTGGGACATGCAAGACCAAGATCTCCGTCACCCAAGGCCTCCCGTGGCCACAACAGGCTGTCGTGCCTTCACCGCCGAGCTACGCAGCATCGCGTGGCCCAGCAAGTTCAAGCCGGACCTGCCGCCTCGTTACGACGACACGGCTGACCCTGCGGAGTTCCTCCAGCTCTACGAGAAGGTCATGGAGAACTGGTTTCCCATGGCGCTCAAGGACAGGGCCCGCACCTGGCTCCTGAACCTGGCTCCAGGCACAATCTCCTCTTAGGACGAGATGCGAACCCGCTTCATCACCAACTTCCAAGGTACTCGCGACCGGCCACCCGCCGTGAGCGACATGCGCCGCATCAAGCAACAACCCGAGGAGACCCTGCAGAAGTACATCCAGCACTTCAACAACGCACGCCTCAAGATTCCCATGGTGACTAAGGAGGCCATCATCTCAGCCTTCTCCGACGGCGTGTGCAACGTCAAGATGAAGGAGGAGCTGGCGATGCATGAAGACCTGTGCACTTCCTTGGAGCTGTTCAACTTGGCGACCAAGTGCGCCAGGGCTAAGGAAGGGCGTCTCTCCCTCCTCTAGCTGCCTGCCGCAGACCCAGAAGAGAAGAAGCCCAAGGCCAAGGATGTGAAGTGCAAGGGGGCTGCCATGATCGCGGCAGAACCGGACACTAAGCGGGGAAGAGATCAGCCCGAACCTTCCAAGGGCAGCCGGTACTGTGTGTACCACGACCTCCACACCCACAACACAAACGAATGTCAAGAGCTCTGAGCCGTGCGAGAAGGAAGGATCGGCCGTCGCCCCGACCGCGGTGACCGGGGCTACGGTCGAGGAGGAGGAAGGAACGCAGGACGCTAGGAAGATCGTGGCCCGCGCCAAGGGTGGCGCGATCAACCTCGCGAGGATCGCTGGCAAGACCCACCTCGCGAGGGAGACTGGAGGGATCAGCCTTGTGAGGATCGCAAGCATGGCAACGCAGGCCTCCCTCCGCTGCTGCCGCAGCCATGGAGAAACGAGGACCGCCACCAAGACAAGGGGGCTGGGGGCTTCCAGGAGCCGCACGCGATCGCCTGCACCTGGGCGGGGCTCAGGCCCCAGCCTCTCAACGCATCTTCAAGAAGTTCGTCCGCGAAGTGAATGTAGTCCTCCCCAGGCTTGAAGCCACGCGCCCTCTCAAGTGGTCGGCGTGCGCCATCACGTTCATCTCAGCAGATCAGCTCAAGTGTGCGGCTACAGCCGGAGTCCTCCCGATGCTTTGTTCCCCAATCATCAGCAACGTGGTGGTCACCAGGACCCTCATCGATGGCGGGGCAGGGCTCAACGTCCTGTCCGTGGAAACATACAACAATGTCCAAGTGCCCTACAGCCAGCTTCAGCCAACCAAGCCCTTCTCCGGAATCACCAACGGCTCCACGGTCCTGATTGGGCAGGTCCGCCTCCCTGTCATCTTCGGGGCACACGACAACTACCGCACTGAGCACATCGACTTCGACATCGCTCACATTCACCTGCCATACAACGCCATCCTTGGGTACCCGGCGCTGGCCAAGTTCATGGCTGTAACTCACCACGGCTACAACGTCCTCAAGATGCCAGGAAGTGGTTGAGTCATCACGGTGCCCTGTGAAGAGAAGGACGCGGTGTGTTCCCTGGAAGGAGCCTTTCAGGCCGCGTCACTGGAAGACCCGGATTGCGGAAGCAGGAGGCTTCCCGAGACCGCCCCCAAGAAGAAGAAGACATTGTCCGGCCCAATCCCTCAGGAGGCAGGCCCCTCTGGGCCCGTGCCTGCCCAGGGGGAACCTCCTTCCGTCGCATAGGAAAGCGCGCCCGGCGCCCTCCTCAGGCAGGGATCGGGGATTCTCCCCTGGAGGGCCACTGACCTGGCTAGGGTCACGAGGGAGGCGCTTGGGCACCACATGGAGGCGTGCTTCGAAGCACGTTTCCCTCAAGAAGGAGTAAGGAAAGGAGAGCCAGACCCTCAGGAGTTCGTCAGCAAGGCCATTCAGGAGCTACAGGAGTCAAGGGTCAGGAAAGGCGGCCACCATCTACCAGCAATGGCTCCCCATCTAGGCGAGGATGGTGGGCTGCGCGTCTGCATCGACATACCAGGGCTCAACCGAGTCGCCTCTCTGGAGCGCCTCTGGACCTCGCGAGTGGGGCGCTGCGGAGGTCCACCCCACAGCTGCGTTCGCATGCCTTACGGCTTGCCGAACACGGCTGTCATGTACCAGCGCCTCATGAGGGGCATCATGGAGGCACAAGAGGCCAGGCGTTCCGCAGCCCTGGCAGAGATGGAGATGGCCCGCAGGGAGCCACCAGCACCCCCGGTGCCTCCTGAGGCCCCTGGGCCTGGGGGCTCATGAGGATCGGCTTCCACAGCCCACCGAGTCTACTACACCAACACCCCTTCGTCCTCAACTGGTGACATCTTTCAAGTTTTACTTCCAGCTGGGAGCGCCCCCCCCAGTGCTGCATTATTCCCAGGCCGCATGGGTCCGTCCCTCCGGCATGTATCCCTTTTATTTCATGTTGTTAGCTTACCTTGTTGGGGGCGCCCCTCAGGCTGCACGATCCCCAAGTCGCTCAGGCCAGACCCAACGGCGTGTATCTCATTTGCAGTTATTTCCGGTTATGCATCATACCCACCATGCTTGATTATTTGATGCCGGCCCACGGCACCTCTTCTTCTCCATGTCGACCGCTTGCACGTTAAAGGGGGGGTACCTGAGCATCGCGACTCAGGGCTCTTACTGGCTCTCCAGCCCTCCCCCTCTAGCCTTGTCCACGGCATCGCGACCTGGCATACCAGCGATGGCTGAGACCAGCTCGAGGGCCGGGACCCGAGGACGTAGAGTGCCATCATCTAACCAAATTTGCAGGGACACATCGTAAGATAAGGCCCAGTGCCAGGCGCAACCCGCCTAGAGGTAGGGCCCTGTGAGTCCCACGCTGGCCCACGGTTGCCCAGATACACCTCGCCAGGCCCTACTGTGCCAGCCACGTGTCAGGGCGGGGCTGTACACGCCCCGGGGGCTCCTCCCGGAGGGGGCCCCCTCCCACGTACCAGTGGAAGCACCATGCTCCGTGCTGGCTGACGACACTGCCGAGGAGCGGCTATGCCCGTACACATACGGAAGCGCTATGCTCCGCGTTGGTGATAAACAACTGAGGGTGGCCCCCGGGCCGCATCAACCTCAAGGAGCCCAGAGCTCAGTGTCTAGCCTCATCGTAACGCCTCCCCTCGGGAGTGTCGCGCGAGGGGGCTGGGCACGGGGGCTGCGCCTGGGTCACGCCCAGATGCCCGCTGTCCAG
>NC_041384.1:170166546-170173228 GCF_002162155.2 Triticum dicoccoides
TACGAAGGCCATTTGAGTGTCAAGGGGGGCTCCTGAGCATCGCGACTCAGGATCCTAACTGGTCATGTAGCCCCTCACTCCTTAGTTCCAAAAGGCTAACGCTGGGTGAGGTATGCGCGCGGCCGGGCTCTGCAGACGTAGAACGGTAGATCCACCCACATCACACCTCCCTACTTGTTGTTCGTGCGCCAAGGGGGACTCATGAGCATCGCGACTCAGGAGCCTAACTTGTCACGTAGCCCCTCACTCCTTGGCCCCGTCCTGGTTTCCAGTCGGGACTAATGCTGGGTGAGGTATGCGCGGGGCCGGGCTCTGCCGGCGTAGAACATAAGCAAGTAGGAAGGAAAAGCGCAAATTTCAAGGAATTCAAAAGCAAATATTACTGTCCACACTATTATCTCAATGCCAAACGCAAGTTTAAATGCCTCCCCGAGGCATGATACATGTGCAGGAATTAAAGGCAGGACATGAGCCACAACGGAGTCACTTATCGACGGTGGAGCATCACGGAGTGGGTGCGCCTCATGAAGAAGTGGGGTCAGCAGCGCCTTGCTTCGGCTTGGTGCTGAAGGCCCGGAACTTCCCCAGCAGAGCCTCCGCGCGACCCTTCACGGCCTCGGCAGCGGCAGCGGCGCGCTCGCCGCTTACTGGCTCCAGCAGGCCATCGAGGTCGACGTCGGGATCGCGAAGGTAGATGTGGGTGAGCACCCGCGTCAGTGCTGCAGAAGATAGGACACGCGCCTCGGCCTCCGCCATGGTGTAGGATCTAGAAGTAGATGTGTCTAAAGGGGAGGGTGATTAGACACTTAGTGCTAAAGTTGCAATCTTTAAGCTTTTTCGGTTTAAGTGGAGTTTATTCACAATTTCAGCACACACAATACATATCAAGCAAGCATGCAAAGAGTGTATGAGTAGCGAAATGTAAATCATGCAACTTGCAAGAATGTAAAGGGAAGGGTTTGGAGAGATCAAACGCAATTGGAGACACGGATGTTTTTCCCGTGGTTCGGATAGGTGGTGCTATCCTACATCCACGTTGATGGAGATTTCAACCCACGAAGGGTAACGGTTGCGCGAGTCCACACAGGGCTCCACCCAAGGGCAACGGTTGCGCGAGTCCACGAAGGGCTCCACCCACGAAGGGTCCACGAAGAAGCAACCACCCACAAAGGGTCCACGAAGAAGCAACCTTGTCTATCCCACCATGGCCATCGCCCACGAAGGACTTGCCTCACTAGCGGTAGATCTTCACGAAGTAGGCGATCTCCTTGCCCTTACAAACTCCTTGGTTCAACTCCACAATCTTGTCGGAGGCTCCCAAGTGACACCTAGCCAATCTAGGAGACACCACTCTCCAAGAAGTAACAAATGGTGTGTAGGTAATGAACTCCTTGCTCTTGTGCTTCAAATGATAGTCTCCCCAACACTCAACTCTCTCTCATAGGATTTGGATTTGGTGGAAAGAAGATTTGAGTGGAAAGCAACTTGGGAAGGCTAGAGATCAAGATTCATATGGTAGGAATGGAATGTCTTGATCTCAACACATGAGTAGGTGGTTCTCTCTCAGAACAAATCAGTTGGAATGATGTGTGTGTTCTGATGGCTCTCTCACTGAATGAGAAAGAGGTGGAGGGGTATATATAGCCTCCACACAAAATCCAACCGTTACACACAATTTACCAATCTCGGTGGGACCGAATCAGAAAACTCGGTCTGACCGAAATAGTAAACCTAGTGACCGTTAGGAATTTCGGTGGGACTGACATGCAACTCGGTAGGACCGATTCGGTTAGGGTTTGGGCATAACGTAATCTCGGTGAGACCGATTACACAAACTCGGTGAGACCGAATTTGGTAATTAGCTAACCAGAGAGTTGGTCAGGCAAACTCGGTGGGACCGATTTGCTCTTTCGGTGAGACCAAGTGTAACTCGGTGAGACCGAAAAGTTACAAAGGGGAAACACTGAGTTTACATTGCAATCTCGGTGGGACCGATTGCATATCTTGGTGGGACCGAGAATATTGCAATAGGTAACAGAGAGTTTGCAATCCCATCTCGGTGAGACCGAGATCCTTATCGGTAGAACCGAATTGCTAGGGTTTGGCAGTGGCTAATGACAAGTGAAACTCGGTGGCGCCGGATAGGAAGAATCGGTAGGTCCGAGTTTGGCTTTGGGTTTTAGGTCATATGTGGAAGTGGGAGAGTGGTTGAGGATTTTGGAGCATATCATTAAGCACATGAAGCAAGAGGCTCATTAAGCAACACCTCATCCCTCCTTGATAGTATTGGCTTTTCCTATGGACTCAATGTGATCTTGGATCACTAAAATGTAAAATGAAGAGTCTTGAGCTTGAAGCTTTAGCCAATCCTTTGTCCTTAGCATCTTGAAAGAGTTCCCACAACCTTTAGTCCATGCCACTCCATTGTTGAACTTATCTGAAACATGCTAGATAGAAACATTAGTCCAACAAGAGATATGTTGTCATCAATTATCAAAACCACCTAGGGAGCACTTGTGCTTTCAATCTCCCCCTTTTTGGTAATTGATGGCAACATACATCAAAGCTTTAGATAAAGATATAAAGAACAACAAGTAAAGTTTTGGAAGGACATGTAACAAGCATAGACTCCCCCTACATGTATGCACTCATGTAAATATGAAATATAGAGGCATGTGAGAGCATAATCATGATAGAGTAGACAATGTGTTACATGTATCTTGGGCATATGCATCAGAGCAAAAGATTATCAAGGAAAATACCTTCATGCTCATGAGTCCTTCTTGCACAGTATGTACATAAGCAAGAACTCCTCATACTCATGATTTTGATGCATATACTTACCTTGTGGTCTCGAGTTGGCTTAGGATGGAATGAACCTGCAAACAAGGTTAGATAACACAGGTACGTCCACTAGCCAGAGCAAACCAAAGAAAACACAAGAATACCAAGACTGGGATGACACGTAGAGAGTGATAACATTGGATTCAACATGTCCCCAAGAATAAAGATATGTAATGAATTTGGCTGATTTCTTTACCCTTAGGTGTCTTGCTCCCCTTGAATCTTACATGGGATATTGGGAGAAGATAGGAAACAGAAAATCAGAGGAATAGAACTTAATTCAAATGAGTTCATATGAACATGTCTTTCCCCCAAAAGGACATGTGGCATCTCTCCTCTTGAACATCAAGCATATGGGATCCTTGAGTATTTTCTCTCCCCCTTGAGGTCTCTCTCTCCCCCTTAATACTTTCTCTCTTGTAGGTTTGGTCCTTGAGACTGTTTCTCTCCCTTGATGTGATCTCTCTCTCCTACAAGCTTTGATGTGATCTCTCTCTCCCCCTTTGACATCAATTTCCAAGAAGGTTTTTCCTGGAATCCGTCGAATAGGTTTGGTCCTTGAGATTCAGCACCAAGCAGAGGATAAAATTATGATGCTTGTGGAGGACAAGATTCATTGAGTGGAGCTGGATCAGAAGAAATGTAGAACAAGTGGCAAAATGGTTTTCTGAGTGCAAAGTCGGTGGCACGGAGTGGCACATTCCGGTGGTACTGAAAAGATTCGGTTAGACCGAAATTTGCAAGTCGGTGAAACTGAGTTTACACAGAAAAAAAACACTTGTCACCTCAGCTCACTAGTCAAGTAAGATCTCACAAAGATTTGCAATGAATTAGCTGAAGGATTTGCAAGAAATTTGATGCAGAAATATGCAGAACAAAACAAACAGGAAAAAGTGAAAGTTTCTAGATGAAGTTTTTTTTTGTTTGAGAGAGAAGGAAACAAATATGCAGGGAACAAATGCAATAACTCAGAAAAGGACACAAGAGAACTTCATCTAGAATTGGGCGGTGACATAGTCACCTATGTTAGAGTATATTGACTTAGGAGTCAAGTTTGGACACTTGATCATAGGTCATACTCATCGTTTAAGCTCAAAATGGGGTTACCATTTTTTGTTTAAGCATCTTGATGTATTCACATCTTGTTGAGTTGCTTTGACTCATGTCTTGGAGTAAAGCTTCTCTAAGATGGAATGACTTACCTTGGGTGGTGATGTGGTTCTTGCTCATGTAGTTGAACTTGTGTGAGTGCTCAGGGTTGATGTAGTTCATCAAGAGTTGGGAGCACCACTTGGAGTTTGAGTTCATCTACCTACATGGGTTAGTTCTGGCAAGGAAGAGCACTTGTGTATCCAAAAATGACAATCATGAATCTTAACATAGAGTTTGTTAAAGGATATGTTTGAATGGTTTTGTGCTTCCTTGTCTTCAACCACTATTGTGTAGAGTCTTGGTGATGTAGAGATTGCTCAAGATATGAGTGAGTCGCAATCTCATGGAATTAGATTCAACCAAGCACCTACATGGGTTAGACAACATGCAAGGTGCAAATATATCCAAGACATAAGATAGTTATCATAAGAGATACATCATGGATTAGTAATAAGCTCATGTCCTGCATGTATCCAATGGAGTTTCTACTCCAAGTTCGAGGCATCAATGATGTTTAATTCTCCTCTCAACCTGCAAAACACTTTCTCATCAAGCGGTTTAGTGAATATATCCGCTAATTTCTTAGCGGTGCGAACATGCTTAAGATTGATGTCACCCTTAGCAACATGATCTCGAATGAAATGATGACGAACTTCAATATGCTTAGTTCGAGAATGTTGTACAGGATTTTGACCAATTTTGCTAGCACTTTCATTGTCACAAAGCAGTGGAACATGTTTCACATAAATCCCATAATATTTAAGAGTTTGGGTCATCCAAAGTAATTGAGCACAACATGAACCAGCGACAATGTATTCTGCTTCGGCGGTGGATAAGGATACCGAGTTTTGTTTCTTGGAAGACCAAGACACAAGAGATCTACCAAGAAATTGACAAGTACCCGAAGTGGACTTTCTATCAACCTTGTCTCCGGCATAATCTGAGTCGGAATAGCCAACAAGATCAAAAGAGGACCTCTTAGGATACCAAATGCCAAAATTTGGTGTATGGATTAAATATCTCACTATCCTTTTCACAGCCTTAAGATGACAATCTTTAGGAGCAGCTTGATATCGAGCACACATGCACACACTTAGCATAATATCGGGACCTGAAGCACATAGGTATAACAATGAACCAATCATAAAGCGATAAACCTTTTGATCAGCGGGTTCACCATCTTTGGTCAAATCATTATGTCCACTAGTAGGCATGGGTGTAGACATACCTTTGCATTCTTGCATATTGAACTTTTTGAATAAGTCCTTGGTGTACTTTGTTTGAGAGAGAAATGTACCTTCCTTAGTTTGCTTGATTTGCAACCCGAGGAAGAATTTGAGTTCACTCATCATAGACATCTCAAACTTCTCCGACATTAGCTTTCCAAACTTTTCACTAAAGAGAGGGTTAGTTGAACCAAATATGATGTCATCAACATAAATTTGGCATACAAATTGTTCTCCATTAACCCTTTTAGTAAAAAGAGTAGAATCAATTTTACCAATTTCAAAACCACTTGTAGTAAGGAACTTGGTCAAGCATTTATACCATGCTCTAGGAGCTTGTTTAAGACCATAAAGAGCTTTGTGAAGTTTGTAAACATGACTTGGTTTCTTAGGATTGACAAAGCCGGGAGGTTGTTTGACATAAACTTCCTCCTCTATTTCTCCATTTAGAAAAGCACTTTTAATGTCCATTTGGTACAAGGTGATATTATGGTGATTAGCATAGGCAAGTAAGATGCGAATGGACTCAAGTCTAGCAACGGGAGCATATGTCTCACCATAGTCCATACCTTCGACTTGTGTGTACCCTTGGGCGACGAGACGTGCTTTGTTGCGAACCGCTTGTCCATCTTCATCTTGCTTGTTGCAAAACACCCATTTGGTACCAATGATGTTGTGGTTGTTGTCGGGCTTCTCAACCAATGTCCAAACTTGGTTTCTCTCAAGATTATGTAGCTCTTCATGCATAGCGTTTATCCAATCCGGATCTTCCAATGCTTCTTCAACCTTCATTGGTTCAATGCTAGAGATGAATGAATAGTTTTCACAAAAGTTAGCTAAACGAGTTCTTGAGCGAGTGATTCTCCCGGTTTGTATATCATTGAGGATTTGCTGGACTGGATGATCTTTGGCAATTCTTGCTCGAACTCGTGAGATCTTTTGCTTGGGTCTTCGTTGAACATCTTCTTCATCTTGTTCTTCTTCTTGGCCTTCTTCATTGTTGACGTCGTCGTTCTCTTGTCATGGTGGAGAAGGAGGTTCTTGATGATCATCTTGACGTACTTCCTCGTTTTCTTCATCTTGGTGTGTCCCACTTGTGGATGCTTCCGTGTCGATTCCTCACCTTGTTGTGAAGTAGAAGCTTCCACTTGGACGGATGAGGTACTCTCCTTCACCTTCGTTGGACGAATTTTCCCAATGGACAAGTCTTGAATTGCTTCCGAAGGGTCTTTGTCTCCTACATCAATTGGCAATTGCTCTACTTGCGAGCCATTAGATTCATCAAACTTCACATCTACCGTCTCTTCAACCTTTCCGGTGAAATTGTTGTAGACACGGTAAGTGTGAGAGTTTGAGCCATAACCAAGTAGAAAACCTTCATGAGATTTAGGAGCAAATTTTGAACGACGATGCTTATCAAGAATGTAGCACTTTGAGCCGAATACTCGAAAGTATCCAAC
>NC_041384.1:170173752-170228549 GCF_002162155.2 Triticum dicoccoides
TTGCCGAGTAGCTTGTGAAGATATAAGCGATTTGTTGCGTGACAAGCTGTCTCAACCGCTTCTTCCCAAAAGTGCTTTGGCGTCTTGTATTCATCAAGCATCGTTCTTGCCATTTCGATGAGCGTCCGGTTCTTCCTCTCAACAACTCCAGTTTGTTGAGGTGTGTACGTAGCCGAGAACTCGTGTGAAATCCCTTCTTCGTCAAGAAAGGTGTCCACATTTGCGTTCTTGAACTCCATTCCGTTGTCACTCCGAACCTTCTTGATCTTC
Organism: Triticum dicoccoides; assembly: GCF_002162155.2. Lineage (NCBI taxonomy): Eukaryota > Viridiplantae > Streptophyta > Magnoliopsida > Poales > Poaceae > Triticum > Triticum dicoccoides. The sequence goes on from NC_041384.1 coordinate 170,174,023, forward strand.
ACATAAAACTGATTTTGGGCCTTCCTAGCGAAGTTTCTGAAGATCTTCTGGACCTGCGACTTGTCATTAAGAAAGAACACCCATGTAAATCTTGAAAAATCATCAACTATAACTAGACCAAAAGAATTTCCACCGAGACTCTTGTAGGCATTGGGACCAAAAAGATACATGTGAAGTAGCTCGAGTGGCCTCCTTGTGGTCATGATGTTCTTCACGGGATGTCTTCCTCCAACCTGTTTACCTGCTTGACAAGCACTGCAAAGTCTATCCTTATCAAATATGACATCGTTAACTCCAAGGATATGATTTCCTTTAATAAGCTTGTCAAGGTTTCTCATGCCAACGTGACCTAGTCGTCTATGCCACAACCAACCTTTTGAGGATTTAGCAACAAAGCAAGTTTTAGGTTGTGCCTTTTTAGAGAAATCGACAATGTAAAGATCACCTCTACGCATACCCGTAAAGACCATTTTATGATTGTCTCGACGAAATACTTGTCAATCTACCTCGGTAGATAGGACATTCAAACCGAAATCAGCAAGTCTAGATACTGAAAGTAAGTTGTAGCCAAGAGATTCAACGAGCCTGACATTTTGAATGGAACTATCATGTGAGATGGCCACCTTACCAAGGCCAATCACTTTACCCTTTGAATTATCACCAAAGGTGACATATTTTCGAGGGCCGTTGTTTTTAGCAAGTTCACGGAACATCTCTTCATCTCCGGTCATATGATCAGTGCATCCACTATCAAGGACCCATTCCTTTCCTCCTGATTCATATCCCCGAAGATTTGCCATAAGACCAAAATGTCTCATTGCATTATCAAGATCGGAGTCACTATCATCATCATCATAATATTCATGTTCATCATGATCTTGTGACTCATCATTTCCTAGAGAGGGTAATTCATTAGATAAATGATCAAAGTGGTTACTTTTATGAATTCTTATAGCTTTGAGTATGATATCATTAATGAATCCAACATCTCCTTTGGCATATTTAAGATTTGCAAGTTCAAGAAGACATTTGCCAAAACTAGGATCACTAGAGTTCATCTTACTCAAGGCAATAGATTTATGGAGAATTTCATCCAAAGTTTTCAAGAAGTGATTGGGAAACCGTTCCCCGAGAAATTTCCATATAGTATAGGCGCAATTTTGAGTAGGCAAACTAGCAATCAAATCTTTGGGCAATCCTCTAATGATGAGCTCAATAGTTCTAAGATTGCGAATCATGTCAATATCTTCATCTAGGGTAGGATGCAAGGGATCAATATGGGGTGCACAAGGGCTAGCAATATACTTGTTCAAATGATATTGATTGAAGATTACAAGCATCTCATTTTTCCACTCATGAAAATACTTTCCATCAAGAATAGGCACTCTATGTCTAAGACTCCCTAGAGTAGACACATCCATCTTCCTCCAATGGTGATTAAACCAAGGCAATGGAGACCAAAGCTCTGATACCAATTGTAGGATCTAGAAGTAGATGTGTCTAAAGGGGGGGGTGATTAGACACTTAGTGCTAAAGTTGCAATCTTTAAGCTTTTTTGGTTTAAGTGGGGTTTATTCACAATTTTAGCACACGCAATACATATCAAGCAAGCATGTAAAGAGTGTATGAGCAGCGGAATGTAAATCATGCAACTTGCAAGAATGTAAAGGGAAGGGTTTGGAGAGATCAAATGCAATTGGAGACACGGAAGTTTTTCCCGTGGTTCGGATAGGTGGTGCTATCCTACATCCACGTTGATGGAGACTTCAACCCACGAAGGGTAACGGTTGCGCGAGTCCACACAGGGCACCACCCAAGGGCAACGGTTGCGCGAGTCCATGAAGGGCTCCACCCACGAAGGGTCCACGAAGAAGCAACCACCCACAAAGGGTCCACGAAGAAGCAACCTTGTCTATCCCACCATGGCCATCGCCCATGAAGGACTTGCCTCACTAGCGGTAGATCTTCACGAAGTAGGCGATCTCCTTGCCCTTACAAACTCCTTGGTTCAACTCCACAATCTTGTCGGAGGCTCCCAAGTGACACCTAGCCAATCTAGGAGACACCACTCTCCAAGAAGTAACAAATGGTGTGTATGTAATGAACTCCTTGCTCTTGTGCTTCAAATGATAGTCTCCCCAACACTCAACTCTCTCTCATAGGATTTGGATTTGGTGGAAAGAAGATTTGAGTGGAAAGCAACTTGGGAAGGCTAGAGATCAAGATTCATATGGTAGGAATGGAATGTCTTGATCTCAACACATGAGTAGGTGGTTCTCTCTCAGAACAAATCAGTTGGAATGATGTGTGTGTTCTGATGGATCTCTCACTGAATGAGAAAGAGGTGGAGGGGTATATATAGCCTCCACACAAAAACCAACCGTTACACACAATTTAACAATCTTGGTGGGACCGAATCAGAAAACCCGGTCTGACCGAAATAGTAAACCTAGTGACCGTTAGGAATTTCGGTGGGACTGACATGCAACTCGGTAGGACCGATTCGGTTAGGGTTTGGGCATAACATAATCTCGGTGAGACTGATTACACAAACTCGGTGAGACCGAATTTGGTAATTAGCTAACCAGAGAGTTGGTCAGGAAAACTCGGTGGGACCGATTTGCTCTTTCGGTGAGACCGAGTGTAACTCGGTGAGACCGAAAAGTTACAAAGGAGAAACACTGAGTTTACATTGCAATCTTGGTGGGACCGATTGCATATCTCGGTGGGACCGAGAATATTGCAATAGGTAACAGAGAGTTTGCAATCCCATGTCGGTGAGACCGAGATCCTTATCGGTAGAACCAAATTGCTAGGTTTTGGCAGTGGCTAATCACAAGTGAAACTCGATGGCGCCGGATAGGAAGAATCGGTAGGTCTGAGTTTGGCTTTGGGTTTTAGGTCATATGTGCAAGTGGGAGAGTAGTTGAGGATTTTGGAGCATATCATTAAGCACATGAAGCAAGAGGCTCATTAAGCAACACCTCATCCCTCCTTGATAGTATTGGCTTTTCCTATGGACTCAATGTGATCTTGGATCACTAAAATGTAAAATGAAGAGTCTTGAGCTTGAAGCTTTAGCCAATCCTTTGTCCTTAGCATCTTGAAAGAGTTCCCACAACCTTTAGTCCATGCCACTCCATTGTTGAACTTATCTGAAACATGCTAGATAGAAACATTAGTCCAACAAGAGATATGTTGTCATCAATTATCAAAACCACCTAGGGAGCACTTGTGCTTTCAGATGGGGCCAATGCCAAGGGCGACATCTTCAAGAGTGCGAACCAGGAAGGGAAGCAGCTTGGCGGGGCCGTCCTCGGCACCAGCCAGCAGGCTCTCCAGGCCGCTGTCGTAAAGCGTCCTCAGCGAGGAGTGAGCCTTCGCCTCCATCTCCGTGAAGGCCACGCGGTCCTCGGCAAGAACCAGGGCCTTGTCGTCCAGCTCGGCCTTCCTCGCCCCCAACTCCTGCTCCAGCGCACCTAGGCGGTCGCAGTGCTTCTTGAGCTTGACCTCCCTCTCCTTGACGGCCGCCTCGCGAGCTTTCACACCTTCTTCCTACTCTTGGCGAAGGCGGACCTCTTTCGCGAGCTGGTCCCGCAGGCCCTGCAGCTCGTCCTTCAGTGCCTTCCAGCGACCACAGACATCGACCACCTCCCCCAGGGCTGCGTCACGAGCAGCCTTCGCCTCAAGGATGGCCTGCTTCTCCTCATCGCAAGCCGTCGAGGCCTGAAGCAGCGCCGCCCGAATCGAAGCATCGGAGCGAACCCATCTGGAATCCAGCTCCAAGCGACCGGCCACCAAGCGAGGGTCGGCGCCAAGAAGATCCTGCCGCAGTCGGTCCAGCTTAGCGACAGCACGATCTAGAACAGCGGAAGGAGTCGGAGAGACAGCAGCCGGTGGAGTAGGAGGAGAAGGCGGCTACGCGGCCACAGCATCCTGAGGCGGAGTCTGCTGCGCCCCAACGGCTGTAGTGGCGGCGGCAGGCAAGGACACCTCGGGAGTCACTTGGGCCGTGGGGGCCGAGCTCGCCCCAACCGGCTCAGCTAGGCCTCGCGAGGACGATCGGGCAGGAGAAGCCCGTGCGTCGCAGTCACCCTCCTTCGCGGACAGAGGCGCTGCCACAGATGGAACCTCAGGAGCCCCCTTCGACTTCTTTGCTGCGGGCGCCAGCCTGTCCAAGAGATGCGGACGTCAAGCCTCGGAAGCAGAATAAGAAATAAAGACAAGAATCAAACGCTTACGGGTCATCGCCAGTGAGCTCGAGCGGCCTCTGGCCAAATTTTAAGCCTGAAAGCCGGCTGGAAGGGTCAACCTCGGGAAGCTTGGAAGCGGAAGGTGCGGTCCGCCTCAGGGCCGGGGCAGACCTGCGGGAGATCAGCCCGGACCTGTCCTTCTTCGGGATCGGGGGCAAGCTCCCGCCGTCCTGCTCATCGTCATCCTCGTCGTCATCGCTCGGAGAGAGGCGGAGAACGCTGGACTTGCGCCGGGGGAGGGGAGCCCTCGACTCTCCGTCAGTCGCCTTGGAGTCAGGCCCTCTTTCCTGCTCCCCTCCTTCCTCCTCTTCGCTGGAGTCGTCGGAGGGCCCGTCCACCGGTTCCTCGGGAGTTTCCATGGGCACGAGCCCATCCCCGTTGAAGACGGGAATGGACTCCACTACCTGCTCCCAGTCATCGCGGAGGAACAAGGGCGTAGGAGCACCCTCCAACCTCGCCACATCACCCCCGACCAGAGATTGGAGGACCGCAGCCAGATCTCCGTCGGCCAAGGCCGCGGGGCTCGAATGGTGCCTCCACATCGGGGGTGAGTACAGCCGAAGCAGAGCCAGCCGGTGCTCCAGGAATACCCTCAGCAGCGAAGCGTCGGTCAGCTTCGCCGCCGCCATGTTGGCCGGCCTCAGATCCGCATCCATCTTCTCCAACACCAGCTTCGCGTGGGGGTCCGCGAGCTCCGCTCGACCCCAATCGCTGGAGCTTGTGGGCTGCTCCGTGGGCAACGTTAGCCGAGGGTGAATGCGCCCAGCATCCGCCAAGACCCACTTGCTCCTGAAGCCCTCAATCCTTTTCCCGGGGTTCGAGATGGCAATGGCGCCGCCGTACGCGATGAAGCTCGTGCACGCGGAAGCAGGACCGTGAGAGGTCCAGAGGTAGAAGTAGTGGCGCAGCAAGGCCACTGAGGGCTGCACCCCTACGTGAGCCTCGCAGTAATAGGCGAAGATTGCCAGGAGAAGGACGGAGTTGGGGTGGAGATGCAAATCCTGTAGCTTGTAATGGCGGAGGACAGAGAAGAAGAACTCGGAGAAGGGAGGCACCAGGCCAGCAGCAATGGCACTTTCGAAGAAGGGATAGAAGGTGCTCCCTTGACCCTCAGGGGTGGCACAGCCGGCCTTGAACACCTTCGCCCCATCGATGCCCCGCGCCGCCGCCATCCGGCGCAACCGGGCAAGGCTCGCCTCCGACACGTTCGGTGAGTCCAGGGTAGACGAGTACCAAGCTGCGGCCGGGGGCTGACGAGGCGCCATGGCTTCCTGGGTCAAGCGGTCGGAGTAGATCTGGAAACTTTGGAGGAAGGGGATCTGAGCAACAACTGGAGAAAGCAAAAAGCAAAGCCTAGGCAGATGCCGCTCCTTTATCAACTCGCACGGTTGCTAAGGCACTCACGTCCAATCAACCGCCACGCGGTGCCCAAGGCCGCAGGCTATTAGGGCCCGCGGCGCTTTGCCCTCGCCCTTCCGCCTCCCTGCACGGCCAAGTTCGGGCGCGCCTTAGGCCCGGGGGCTACTTTCGGCGTTCTAGGAACGGGGGTCCCCAGACTTGCCTACTTGCGGCCTGCGGCGTGGCTCAAAGGGGGGCCCAGCACGGCCCATCTTCACCAACACAGACCCAAGACCCTCGCGAGGGGCCAAGCCTCGCGGGGTAGATGACGCGGAGCTTCCTCAGGCACGGCCTCATTAGGCTGGCTCGCGAGGAGGCGGAGAGATCAAGGCGGGGTACCTCACGAGGTGCCCCTGACGCAAGCCATGACGACCAAAGGCGCTAGGAGGGTGCCAGCCCGCGAAGCGTCCTCCTTCCCTTTTTGGTGCAAAGGGAGAAAGCGCAGCCGCGGAGTACCGACGCATCAGGCAAAAGGTTGTCGTTTCGGTGCAACAAGACCAAGACCAGGAGGACTGCAAGACGGAGGTCATTGTGGAGCCCAAGACGGCGTCACCACCAGAGCTTTGTGCAGGCGAAGACTACTTTTGTCAGGATAGCTAGTACTAGGTGTCCCCTTCAAAATAGCCCGCCATTGTTGGCTCCCTTCCCGCTCGATATTTGGCAAGAGGACCAGGGCCTCTATAAATAGGACCAACCACCCACAGAACAAGGGGGACGAGGAACGAGGAAAAGAGAAGGAAAGAAAGAGAGGGACGGGGAGAGAAGGAAAGAGAGAGAGAGAGAGAGAGAGAGAGAGAGAGAGAGAGAGAGAGAGAGAGAGAGAAGGGTGACCGAACTCCTCCCAGCAGTTCATCGCCCCAGCCAAGAGCAGACCCTCGCGAGGCTGTTCTTCCTTGTATTGTTCATCATCTTCAGCCCAAGAGGCAATCCACCACGCCACACACTGGAGTAGGGTATTACACCACAATGGTGGCCCGAACCAGTATAAACCCTGTGTCATTCATGTTGTTCTTTCCATTGCTTAGATCTTAGCGAGGCGGAGGGGTGAAGGTAGGTAGGAGGCGAAGTCTCCATGCGCACCCCAGTGTTCGAACCTCAAGGGTCTGCCGGAACCCGAAATCCGACAGTTGTCCATGAATATCAATCAAATCAAGAAACTTAGAAAGATTGTTAGGATAAAGAAATTAGCGACAAAAAACAACAAGATCTTTGTCTGCACAATGAAGAAGACATCAGTTCACTACAAGATGGTACTAACTATTATACCTTGCCTTTTTTTATTCCTTTGCCCCATTTACAATATAGAGAAGATATTTATGCACATCCTTGTTTTCAGGCCTTTCCAAAGTTGTTCACTGATGATTACCTCTCAAACCACCTCTATGGTCAGGAGGCGAGGAAGGTTTTCATACAACACCCACAGTTGAATATTGAAGTGTTCCTGAAGAGGACGAAGGACAGACGGTCAATCATCCATAGGCACTGGCCTAAAGTTGCAAAGACCTTCAACATGAATGAAGGCTCAATATTCGCCTTCCACTTCAGCACTTTTCTAGATGAGATGCATTTGTCTATATACCATCTATGATACTAATTTCGAAAGGTTCTACCTGTTGCATGTGGAACTTGCAACATGTGCAGTTGGGTAATGGGGTAGCTAAGTGCTGAAGCTATATCATGTTGTACTCTGATGTATTTCAATTATGAAATTCTACTTCCTTAAGATGGAAATGAAATATATTATGTGCTTAATATGAAATGTCAATTAGATTAATAAATGGATTATGAATAATCCATTAATTAGCCTGCTAATGGCGAATTAGCCTGCTAATTGTGTTTTGCTATTGCAAACGGTTGTTGAAAAAATACCGTGGGCGATGACCTCAGGCAACGCACATAGTTTCTAGGAATAAACCGTGTGGGATCAATGAACAATCACACACTACTTTCTCTTAAAAACTGTTTGCGTTAGGCCACCTTGCGCAAATGTTTACCACATAAAAACTTTGTGTGATGGACAACCATTTCCACACAGTTTCTTCTATGGACCGTGTGTGATACATTCAATAACGCAAACGATTTAACGAGAAAAATTGTGTGTGATGTACCTGTGAACGGAAACATTTTCCTTGGAATGACTGTGTGGGATGTGCATACGAATGGAAATGTTTAGCGGGGACTGACTATGTGGGATGTACTTGCGACCGGAAAAAATCTCATCGTATAATTGTATTTTTTATCTCTACTGTATGTATTCCTGTATTTGAGTGCTCGTCGGTCGCACATGACCTCATTTTGCCGAACATGTTTGCTAGGAGGGCATGTCACTGACTGTTTCTGGGTCGTGTGGGAAGGACCCCCCTATCACCCACACTCACTTGGCGACGGTGCCAAATGTCGTCGCGGAAAGGGGTTAAACCCGTTTGGTTAGGACCGACGCGTACCAGTGAATGTAAAAATTCCCGCTAGTATATGAAAGTGACAAATCATGGACTCTCTATATAAAGAACATGGTGCTACTTTGAAGCACAAGTGTGGTAAAGGATAGTAGTGCGCCCCCCTCTCTCTTTCTCTCATGTTTTTAGAACAATGTCATGAACCTCATCCGCACTTTTTTGAGGACTAATTAGTGTACATCATTAGTTTCCGCATAGGTAGGGGCAACACTCTAATAATAATGATGATCATCACACTTCTGTGTACTTATAACTCAATAGAACTAGAAGAATATGACTCTATATGGATGCCTCTAGCAGTGTACTAGGATGTACAATGATCTAGCATAACATGTATAACAATGATGAACGATGGTTGTGCCACAAATATCATGTCAGCTCTATATGATCATGCAACACAAAATGACAATAAATGCTCAAGTCATGTGAATAGCAACAGTGGAAGTTGCATGACAATATATCTCGGAATGGCTATGGAAATTCCATGATAGGCAGGTATGGTGATTGTTTTGAGGAAGGATAAAATAAGGCCTATGTGTGATAGAGTGTGTCATATCATAGGATTTGGATGCACCAGCAAAGTTTGCACCAAGTCTCGAGGTGAGAACGGGCAATGCACGATACCAAAGAGGCTAACAAAATATGGATAGGTGGAAGTTCTTTCGTCCACAAACTCACATTAATCATAAAGAACTTGCAACTTATTGTGAAATTTTATTAGCCCTTGAAGAAAATTACTACCCACATTCCCCTAGGGAGGGGGTGGAGGATTAACTGTCATGTGCCCCCAATCCTAGCAACCCAAAGGTGTAAATCAAGGATAAATCATGCTCCAACTTCTTGGTCATGCCACAACCGACAGTTTAATGAAATAGTGAATCACAAACCTTGCTGGATTTCGGGTTCCGGCAGACCCTTGAGGTTCGAACACTGGGGTGCACGTGGAGATCTCTCCCCTACCGATCTACGTCCGATCCTCTCGTGCGAACTAAGATGAAACATGATGAACAACACAAGAGACACGAGGTTTATACTAGTTCGGGCCACCGTTGTGGTGTAATACCCTACTCCAGTGTGTGGTGCGATGGATTTCCTCTAGGGCTGATGATGGACAGTACAAGGGAAGAACAGCCTCGCGAGGGGTGTTCTTGAGCTGGTGCGGTGTGTTCTACTTAGTCTCTACTGGGTTTCTCCCTTCCTTTCTTTGTGGAGGCTAGCTCTATTTATAGAGGCCCTGGGCCTCTCCCTGAATAATTGAGCGGGAAGGGCGCCAACAATTGGCCATTTTGAAGGGGAACATCTAATACAAGTTATCCTGACCAAAGGTGTTCTTAGGCTGCCAAAAGCACTGGTGATGACGCCGTCTTGGGCTCCATGGTGACCTCCGTTCGGCCGCCCGGCTGGTCTTGGTCTCGTTGTACCGGAATGGTAACCTTTGCCTGATACCTTGGCCTGTGCTTGCCCCCTTTGCACCAAAGGGAAAACAAGGACCCTGCGCAGGCCGGCGCCCGCCTGGCCTTGATCGTCATGGCTTGCATCATGGGATCCTCGTGAGGTACCCTTGCATTGATCTCTCCGCCTCCTCGCGAGCCTGCCTGATGAGGCCGCTCTTGCGGAAGCTTCCTGTTGTCCACCCCGCGAGGCTTGGCCCCTCGTGAGGGTCTTGAGCTTAGGCTGATGAACAGGGGTCCCCAGACTTGCCACGCCGCAGGCCGCAGGCAGGCAAGTCTTGGGACCCCTGTTCCCAAAACGCCGACAGTAGCCCCGGGGCCCAAGGTGCGATCGGGCTTGGCTTAGCAGAGAAGCGAAGGGGCAAGCGCGAAGCGCCGCGGGCCCTAACAGCCTGCGGCCTTGGGCGCCGTGTGACGGTTCATTGGGCGTGGGCGTCTGCACTTCCCACGACGCCTCGGCAACCGCACGACTTGACAAGTCCCTGCATGCAGAGATATGGGTCATGATTACCTGAGGTCATGGTGCTCGGCGGTTGGCCTTCCCCGGCTATAAGTTCGGGGCTGCGTGAGCTCCGCCAGTTCACCCCTTTCTGTTACTCCTCCTCTTCTTCTTCCTCATCCTTGCTTCCTCTTGCACCAATGGCACCGATCCGCCAGTTTTCAGCTGAGGAGAAGGGAAAGGCCCCCAGAGAGGGTCCTGACCCCCTCCCGCCGAAGAAGCGACCAATCCTCTGTCACCGGGACGAAGGCGCCTGGAAGGAGGTGTCGAGGCCATGGTACGAGCGACCGCCACCTGGGTTTCCGCTGCCCTTGTACACCCGTGTCGTAGGCCCCAGGGGGGAGGGCGCCGAGCAACACCGATAGCGTCGCCGCTGACGCCGGCGAGTCACAGTGGTGCGTGTCGTCCCCCCTGGAGTCCACGTGGAGCGCTCCTCTCGCGAGCTCGTGCTCCACGCCGCCATTCCTCCAATTTCGTGGATCCGCCTTCCTCCCTCCTTCGCCTTCGAGATGCCGCCGAGCGGGACCCCAGAGCTCTGGCTGCAGCACGCCGACTGTGGCACCCCTGCAACCGGAGTGGAGGTCGCGGTTATCGCTCCAGGCAAGGTCTTCATGACCCGGGGCTGGGGTGAGATTGCCCGGGTCTATCGCGCAGATGGTGCCTTGGTGATCCATCTTGAATACGACGGTGCCTCCTTGATGTTCTTCAAGGTCTTTGATGCAGAAGGACGCCGGCTGGAATGCTGCCCTAAGGGAAGCGGCAGGGGTGACGAACTGGTGAGCACCAACCCCGCCCGTTGGTCGTCCTGCAGCTCCTGAGGCAGCAGTGGAGGGACTAAGGGCTTCAGCGGCTCCCCCGAACTCCTCGCGACCCCGGAGACGAGCGACGACAGCTACGAGCCTCCGAGATCACGCTGCGCTCGGAGTGGCGCAGCTGCATCGGGCCGCCAACGCCACTGATCTGGATGGGATTCGCGCCGTCACTGGGCAGCCCACGGTTGATGATGGCGTCGCGTGGGAAGGCGCTAGCAAGTAGCGTCCCTTAGGGTTAGCACATTTTGTTCCCAGCGAGGAATTAAAGCAACACCCCGCGGGGGTATGTAAGGCGTGTGCCGTGCCTTTTGTAAATACTATATCCTTAATATGAATTGGCCTGAGGTGTCCGTTCTGTTTCGTCTAAGCTCCCCCTTTCTATCCTCGCGAGGACTTGACGCTCTACGCTGACAGGTCCCAGTCCCCAGGCAAGCTTCAGCCGTCGCTGGTATGCCAGGTCGCGATGCCGTGGTCAAGGCCAGGAGGTGACGGCCCGAGGTCCGGTAAGAGACCCCGAGTCGCGATGCTTGGGAGGTCCCCTTTAGCGCTCAAGCAATCCTTGCTGGGTGAGAAAGGAAGGTAGCGTCGCCGTGACAGAGTTGCACTAGGTGGGGATTTAGCGCTGCGTTGGTCTAGCTCTTGCGAGGGCGCGACTTATCTTGTGTGTCTGATGTAGTTCCTCGGAGAGGCGCCCGGCCCGAGAGGCGGTGGCCGAGGTACTGCTGGGTGAGGCCCTCGCAAGCTTCTTCCCACTCCCCCGCACTTTCCTTAACTCTCTATGTCCTCAGGTTCCGGCCCTCGAGCGAGCTCAGCCGCCGCCGGTATGAGAGGTCGCGATGCCGTTGGTCAAGGCCAGGGGGTGAGGGCTGGAGAGCCAGTGGGAGCCCATGAGTCGCGATGCTCAGGTACCCCCCTTTAACGTACAAGAGGTCTGTGCCGAAGAGGGGGAGAGAGAGCTCACGATGCCCCCAACGTTGCTCCTGGAGTAGGTCCTGCACACCAATCATGAGGAGAAACAAGGCCTGCCATTACGGTCGCCGGCCAACCTATGGTCACTCCGAGGGAGTGGTCAGGGCACTGAGGGCCTGGTGAGGTGGCGTTGTGCGGGGCTGCCGCAGCCAGAGCTCGACCACTCAGGTTTATCAACGCTGCAGGGATGGACCCGTGCGCACGCGCCGTGCCAAAGAGAGCGGCTCTTCAGATAGGCGTCGATCGAGTAGGTGATTAGGTCAGGTATGTTAAGCACATAGGAAATCCAATTTCAAGCAAGCGCAGGTAAAAGAAACCGCCGCTGGGTCGGGCCCGAGCGGCATGCGGATAATGCAGCCCGAGGGGCGCCCCCAACAAGGTAAGTAAAGAGCATAAACAAAATGGATACAGGCCGCGGGGACGGACCCACGTGGCCTGGGAATGGTGCAGCCCTGTGGGCGCTCCCAGTTGAAAGTAGAACTCTGAAAGATGTCACCTGGTCGTATTGAAGATGAAGTGATGCTGAGGAAGTGAGCGATGCACGGTGAAGACATCGGCCCTCATGAGCCCCCAGGCCCAGGGGCCTCGGGAGGCTCCGGTGGCACGTGCAGGTCTTCGGGGACCATCGCCACCTCCGCCAGGACCGCGCGATGCCTGACCTCCTAAGCCTCCAGAATGCTCCTCAACAGGCACTGATGTGCGGCGACCGCGCTCGGCAGGCCGAAGGGCATGCGAACGTAGCTGTGAGGTGGTCCCTCGCAGCGCCCTACCGCCGAAGGCCATAGGCGCCTCTGGGATGCAGTTCGGTTGAGCCCTGGTACGTCGACGCAGACGTGCAGTCCTCCATCCTTGCCTGGGTGTGGGGCCACGGCAGGTAAGCGGCGGCTGCCGCACATGACTCTGGACTCTTGTAGCTCATGGGTGTTCCTTGCGATGAACTCCTGAGGGTTTGGCCTCCTTTGACTTGTACCTTCCTGAGGGAAGCGTGCTTGAAAGCACCCCTCCAAGTGGTGCTCGAGCGCCTCCCCCGCGACCTTGGCAAGGTCGGCGGCTCTCCAAGAGAGAGCCCCCGAGCCCTGCCTGAGGAGGGCGCCAGGCGCGCCTTCCTATGTGTGAGAGGGTGGCGCTCCCTGATCGGGCGCGAATCCTGACGCAATACCTCCGGAGGTGCCTGCCTCCTTGTGGCTCGGGCCAGGTGAAGTCTTTTTCTTCTTGAGGGTCGCCTCGGGAGGCCTCCCGCTCCTGTGATCTGGGTCTTCGATTGCTGCAGCTTGGAACGCATGCTCAAGCGAGCACACTGCGTCCCTTTCTTCACGGGGTACGGTGATGGCTCCACCGCTTCCTGGCATCTTGAGGACATTGTAACCATGGTGAGTCACTGCCATAAACTTGGCTAGGGCTGGGTACCCGAGGATGGCGTTGTACGCGGCAGGCGGATGTGAGCGACGTCAAAGTAGATGAGCTCGGTGCGGTAGTTGTTGCGTTGCCTGAACGTGACCGGAAGGCGAACCTGCCCAATTGGAATAGTGGAACCATCGGTGACTACTGAGAAAGGCTTGGTCGGCTGAAGTTGGTCGTACGGCACTTGGAGATTGTCGAACGTCTCGACGGACAGGACATTGAGTCCTGCCCTGCCATCGATGAGGGTCCTGGTGACCTGCACGTTGCTGATGACTGGGGAGCAAAGCATCAGGAGGATTCTGGCCGTTGCCGCACACTTGAGCCGGTCTACGGAACTGAATGTGATCGCGCACGAAGACCACCAGAGAGGGCGCGGGGGCTCAAGCTTGGGAAGGACTGCATTCACCTCACGAGCAAACTGCTTGAAGATGCGCTGTGAGGCTGGGGCCTGGGCGCCACCCAAGATGCAAGAAATTGCACGCGGCTCTTGGAAGCCCCCAGCCCCATTGTCTTGGTGTCGGTCTTCGTTCCTCCTTGGTGGAGGCGGCAGAGGAGGGAGGCCTGCGTTGCCGTGCGGGTGGCCCTCATGAGGCTGGTCCCTCCAGCCTCCCTCGCGAGGCTGGTCCTGCCAGCAGTCCTCGCGAGGGCGGTCATGCCATCCCTGGCGAAGGCCACGGTCTTCCCATCGTCCGCCACCACTTCCTCCTCCTTGGCCATAGCCCCTGTCATTGTGCTCTGGGCGTCGGCCGATTCGCCCATCTCGCATGGCTCTAAGCTCTTGACATTCGTTGGTGTTGTGGGTGTGGAGGTCGTGGTACACGCAGTATCGTCCGCCCTTGGATGACTCGGGCTGATCCCTGCCTCGCTTGGTGTCCGGTTAGGCTGCTAGCACGGCAGCCCCCTTGCGCTTCACGTCTTTGGCCTTGAGCTTCTTTTCTTCCGGGTCGGCTGCCGGGAGCTCGAGGAGGGAGAGACACCCTTCCTCAGCCCTGGCGCACTTGGTCGCCAAGTTGAACAGCTCCAGGGATGTGCACATGTCTTCATGGATCGCTAGCTCTTCCTTCATCTTGATGTCGCGCACGCCGTCGGAGAAGGCTAAGATGATAGCTTCTTCAGTCACCTTGGGGATCTTGAGGCGAACGTAGTTGAAGCGCTGGATGTAACTTCTTCAGGGTTTCTCCCGGCTGTTGCTTGATGCGGCGCAGGTCGCTCACGGCCGGGGGCCGGTTGCGAGTGCCCTGGAAGTTGGTGATGAAGCGGGTGCACATCTCGCTCCAGGAGGAGATCATGCCGGGAGCCAGGTTCAGGAGCCAGGTGCGGGCGCCATCCTTGAGCGCCATGGGGAACCAATTCGCCATGACCTTTTCGTCTCCGTTGGCGGCTACGATGCCCAGCTCGTAGAGCTGCAAGAACTCCGCGGGGTCCGCTGTGCCATCGTAGCGGGGAGGGAGGTCAGGCTTGAACTTGACTGGCCATGTGACACCGCGCAGCTCGGGGGTGAAGGCGAGGCAGCCCACCGTGGCCACTGGCGCCCTTTGCTGGTGCTGGACTTGTTCTTGTGGGTCACCATGCGCCGCCACTGGGAGCAGCGCGGGGTCTTGTCGTCGAGGCGCTGGGGCGCGATCTCGGCGCGCCGGCGCTGGGAGCGCGCGAGCACCGTCCCGGGGACGTGGGATCTCTTGGCAGCTCCCTTCTTGCTGCGCAGGCGCCGTACGTGGAGGGTCCCACCCTAGGGCTGCGCGCCTTGGAGCCAAGGCACCTTCTTGGGGAGGAGGCGGCGGAGGCGCCTCCTCATCCTCACCCCCTACACGGGACGGAGGGCGAGGCAGCGAGAGGGACCGCAAGGGGGAGCCCACTGCGGCACTGACGAGCTCGGTGATGCGGGCGAGCCAGTCCTCGTAGAGGTCGTCGATGGGGCGATAGTGCAGGAGCTCCCGCGCCAAGAGCAGTGAGGCGTGCACATCCATGGGTGCGCGACGGGCGTGGGACGACGAGCCAACTGGAGTCAGCGACGGGGTGGCGGTGCGGCCATCCCGCCGCACCAAAGGATGCTGGGACGAGGCCTGCTGCTCGTTCCCCGCCGGGCTGATGGCGGCGGGCGACGGGGAATGACGAGAGGGCCGCCGACGGGCGCCGTCTGGGCGACGTGAGTGGCGCGAGTAGCCCGGTGCTTGGCGTGAGCCCGATGAGCATCAGCCATGGACATGATGGAAGATCACACGCGAACAGTGGAAGAAAGATTCCGGCGCACCCCTACCTAGCGCGCCAAATGTCTGATTTCGGGTTCCGGCAGACCCTTGAGGTTTGAACACTGGGGTGCGTGTGGAGATCTCTCCCCTACCGATCTACATCCGATCCTCTCGTGCGAACTAAGATGAAAAATGATGAACAACACAAGAGACACGAGGTTTATACTGGTTCGGGCCACCGTTGTGGTGTAATACCCCACTCCAGTGTGTGGTGTGATGGATTGCCTCTGGGGCTGATGATGGACAGTACAAGGGAAGAACAGCCTTGCGAGGGGTGTTCTTGAGCTGGTGCGGTGTGTTCTACTTAGTCTCTACTGGGTTTCTCCCTTCCTTTCTTTGTGGAGGCTAGCTCTATTTATAGAGGCCCTAGGCCTCTCCCCGAATAATTGAGCGGGAAGGGCGCCAACAATTGGCCATTTTGAAGGGGAACATCTAGTACAAGTTATCCTTACCAAAGGTGGTCTTCGGCTGCCAAAAGCACTGGTGATGACGCCGTCTTGGGCTCCACGGTGACCTCCGTCCAGCCGCCCGGCTGGTCTTGGTCTTGTTGCACTGGAATGGTAACCTTTGCCTGATACCTTGGCCTGTGCTTGCCCCCTTTGCACCAAAGGGGAAACAAGGACCCTGCGCAGGCCGGCGCCCGCCTGGCGCCCGCCTGGCCTTCATCGTCATGGCTTGCTTCATCGTATCCTCGCGAGGTACCCTTGCATTGATCTCTCCGCCTCCTAGCGAGCCTGCCTGATGAGGCCGCTCTTGAGGAAGCTTCCTGTCGTCCGCCCCACGAGGCTTGGCCCCTCACGAGGGTCTTGAGCTTGGGCTGATGAAGATGGGCCGCATTGGGCCCCCACCCGAGCCAAGCCGCAGGCAGGCAAGTCTGGGGACCCCCGTTCCCAGAATGCCGACAAACCTTAACACCAATATTTTACTAACTAATTTTTATTAACTACTAATCTTCCATAATATAACTTCCATATCGTTGATCATACACAACTCATTCCGTGATCTACATGATTTTTTTATCATACCACTCTTGTATTGAAGGAAATATGCCCTAGAGGTGTTATTTTATATTTCCTTATTCATGATAAAGGTTTATTATTCTTGCTAGAATTGTATTGATCGGAAACCTTAATACATGTGTGAATATGTAAACAAACACCGTGTCCCTAGTGAGCCTCTACTTGACTAGCTCGTTGATCAAAGTTGGTTAAGGTTTCCTAACCATGGACACGAGTTGCCATCTGATAACGGCATCACATCATTAGGAGAATGACGTGATGGACAAGACCCATCCGTTAGCTTAGCATAATGACCGTTCAATTTTATTGCTATTGCTTCTTCATGTCAAATACATATTCCTTCGACTATGAGATTATGCAACTCCCGGATATCGAAGGATTGCCTTGTCTGCTATCAAACGTTACAACATAATTGGGTGATTATAAAGATGCTCTACAGGTATCTCTGAAGGTGTTTGTTGAGTTGGCATAGATCGAGATTAGGATTTGTCACTTCGAGTATCGGAGAGGTTTCTCTGGGCCCTCTCGGTAATACACATCATAAGCTTACAAGAAAACGACTAAGGAGTTAGTCACGAGGTGATATATTATGGAACAAGTAAAGAGACTTGCCGGCAACGAGATTGAACTAGGTATGAAGATACAGACGATCGAATCTTGGGCAAGTAACATATCGATAGACAAAGGGAATTACTATGCTGTCATAACGGTTCGATCGATAAAGATCTTCGTAGAATATGTAGGAGCTAATATTGTCATCCATGTTTCGCTATTGGTTATTGACCGGAGAGGTGTCTTGGTCATGTATATATAGTTATCGAACCTGTATGGCCCGCACGTGTCGGCGTTCTGGGAACGGGGGTCCCCAGACTTGCCTGCCTGCGGCCTGTGGCGTGGCTCAAAGGGGGCCCAGCACGGCCCATCTTCATCAACACAGACCCAAGACCCTCGCGAGGGGCCAAGCCTCGTGGGGCGGACAACACGGAGCTTCCTCGGGCACAGCCTCATCAGGCTGGCTCGCGAGGAGGCGGAGAGATCAAGGCGGGGTACCTCACGAGGTGCCCGTGACGCAAGCCATGACGACCAAGGGTGCCAGGCGGGCGCCAGCCCGCGCAGTGTCCTCCTTTCCTCTTTGGTGCAAAGGGAGCAATCGCATGCGAGAGCATCAAGCAAAGGCACCCGTTTCGGTGCAACGAGACCAAGACCAGCCCAACGGCAGGGAGGAAGTCATTGTGGAGCCCAAGCCAGCGTCACCACCAGAGCCTTTGGCAGGAGAGGACCAACTTTAGTCAGGATAAGTGTACCAGATGTTCCCCTTCAAAATGGCCAATTGTTGGCGCCCTTCCCGCTCAATATTTGGGAAGAGGCCCAGGGCCTTTGCCTATAAATAGGACTAGCCACCCCCAGGGTAGGAGAGATGAGATGAGATCAGATCAGATCAGATCAGAGAGAGAGATCGAAGGGATAGAGAATCTGGAAGCCCAGAGAGAAACAAGCTGGGATCAGATTGAGTAGCATCACACAGAGAGAAAGAGAGAAGGGTGACTGAACTCCTCCTAGCAGTTCATTGCCCCAGCCAAGAACAGACCCTCGCAAGGCTATTCTTCCTTGTATTGCTCATCATCATCAGCCCAAGAGGCAGTCCACCACACCACAAACTAGAGTAGGGTATTACACCACAATGGTGGCCCGAACTAGTATAAACCCTGTGTCTCTTGTGCTGTTCTTTCCATAGCTTAGATCTTAGCGTGGCGGTGGGGTGCAGGTAGGTAGAAGGCGAAATCTCCATGCGCACCCCAGTGTTCGAACCTCAAGGGTCTTCCGAAACCCGAAATCCGACATTTGGCGCGCCAGATAGGGGTGCGCCAGAATTCGTCTTCCACCGCCCCGTTCTCCTCCGACCATCATGTCCATGTCTGACGCTCGTCGGGCCCGTGCCGAGCGCCGAGCCACTCTTGTTTCCCGCGTCACCCAGACGGCTCCTATCGGCAGGCGTCCTCGCCGTTCCCCGTCACCTGCCGTCAACGCCGCCACTGGCCCGGCGAGAATCGAGCAGCAAGCGTCGTCTCAGCATCCGTCCGTGCGGCAAGACGGCCGCACCGCTACTCCCTCACTCACCCCAGCTGGTTCTTCGTCCCGCGCGCTCCGCGCACCCATGGAGGCTTGAGCTGCGCTCATCGCGGCAAACGAGCTCCTACGCGACCATCCCGTCAATGACGTCTACGAAGAATGGCTCGACCGTGTCGCCGAGCTCGTCCGTCCCGCAGGGGGCTCTCCTGCGTCGTCCGTTCCGCTTCACTACACCCTGCCCTACGCGAGCGACGAAGCTCCGGGGGCGCCCCAGCCGCCTCCTCCTCAGGAAGGCGCCCAGGCTCCAAGGTGCGTGGCCCCTGGGCGGAACCCGCTCCGTCAGGTGCCAGCACGACAAGAGCAGAGCTGCCAAGAAGTCCCTCGCCCACAAGAAGCTGCCCACGCGCTCCTTGATGCAGCACGTCGCGACCATGCTCCTGCTCCCGCACATCAAGAGCCCACACTGCTCCCAGCTGCAGCGCATGGGGACCTGCAAGACCAAGCTCTCCGTCACCCAAGACCTCCTGTGGCCACCGCAGGCTGCCGTGCCTTCACCACCGAGCTACGCAGCGTCGCGTGGCCCGGCAAGTTCAAGCTAGACCTGCCTCCTCATTATGACGGCACGGCCGACCCTGCGGTGTTCCTCAGCTCTATGAGCCGGGCATCGAAGCTGCCCATGGAGACGAGAAGGTCATGGCGAACTGGTTTCCCATGGCGCTCAAGGACGGGGCCTGCACCTGGCTCCTGAACCTAGCTCCAGGCACGATCTCCTCCTGGGACGAGATGCGCACCCGCTTCATCGCCAACTTCCAAGGTACTCGCGACCGGCCACCCGTCGTGAGTGACATGCGCCGCATCAAGCAACAACCCGGAGAGACCCTGCAGAAGTACATCCACGCTTCAACAATGCACGCCTCAAGATTCCCAAGGTGACCGAGGAGGCCATCATCTCAGCCTTCTCCGACGGTGTGCGCGACGTCAAGATGAAGGAGGAGTTGGCGATGCATGAAGACCTGTGCACTTCCTTGGAGCTGTTCAACTTGGCGACCAAGTGCGCCAGGTCTGAGGAAGGGTGTCTCTCCCTCCTCGAGCTGCCTGCCGCAGACCTAGAAGAGAAGAAGCCCAAGGCTAAGGATGTGAAGCGCAAGGGGGCTGCCGTCCTCACGGCAGAACCAGACACCAAGGGGGGGCAGAGATCAGCCCGAATCTTCCAAGGGCAGTTGGTACTGTGTGTACCACGACCTCCACACCCACAACACCAACGAATGTCAAGAGCTCCGAGCCGTGCGAGAAGGAAGGATCGGCCGTCGTCCCGACCGTGGTGACCGGGGCTACGGTAGAGGAGGAGGAAGGAACGCAGGACGCTGGGAAGACCGCTGCCCGCGCCAAGGGTGGCGCGATCGACCTCGCAAGGATCGCTGGCAAGACCCGCCTCGCGAGGGAGACTAGAGGGATCAGCCTCACGAGGATCGCCCGCAAGGCAACGCAGGCCTCCCTCCGCTGCCGCTGCAGCCAAGGAGAAACGAGGACCGCCATCAGGACGAGGGAGCTGGGGGCTTCCAGGAGCCGCGCGCGATCGCCTGCATCCTGGGTGGGGCTCAAGCCCTAGCCTCTCAACGCATCTTCAAGCAGTTCGCCCGCGAAGTGAATGTAGTCCTCCCCAAGATCGAAGCCACGCGCCCTCTCAGGTGGTCGGCGTGCGCCATCACACTCAGCTCAGCGGATCAGCTCAAGTGTGCGGCCACAGCCGGAGTCCTCCCGATGCCTTGTTCCCCAATCATCAGCAATGTGCTGGTCACCAGGACCCTCATCGATGGCGGGGCAGGGCTCAACATCCTGTCCGTGGAAACAATCAACAATCTCCAAGTGCCCTACAACCAGCTTCAGCCAACCAAGCCTTTCTCCGGGGTCACCAACGGCTCCACGGTCCCGATTGGGCAGGTCCGCCTCCCTGTCACCTTTGGGGCACGCAACAACTACCGCACCGAGCTCATCGACTTCGATGTCGCTTACATTCGCCTGCCGTAGAACGCCATCCTCGGGTACCAAGCGCTGGCCAAGTTCATGGCCGTAACTCACCACAGCTACAACGTCCTCAAGATGCCTGGAAGTGGCGGAGTCATCACGGTGCCCTATGAATAGAAGGACACGGTGTGTTCCCACGAACGAGCCTTTCAGGCCGCATCACTGGAAGACCCGGATCGCGGAAGCAGGAGGCTTCCTGAGGTCACCCCCAAGAAGAAGAAGACATCGTCCGACCCAGCTCCCCAGGAGGCAGGCCCCTCAGGGTCCGCGCCTGCCCAGGGGGAACCTCCTTCCATCGTATAGGAAAGTGCGCCCGGTGCCCTCCTTAGGCATGGCTCGGGGGCTCTCCCCTGGAGGGCCACTGACCTGGCTAAGGTCATGAGGGAGGCGCTTGGGCACCACATGGAGGCGTCTTTCGAAGCACGTTTCCCTCAAGAAGGAGTAAGGCAAGGAGGGCCAGACCCTCAGGAGTTCGTCAGCAAGGCCATTCAGGAGCTACAGGAGTCAAAAGTCATGAGAGTCGGCCGCCACCTACCAGCTGTGGCTCCCCATCCAGGCGAGGATGGTGGGCTGCGCGTCTGCATCGACATACCAAGGTTCAATCGAGTCGCCTCTCTGGAGCGCCTCTGGCCCTCGCGAGTGGGGCACTGCGAAGGTCCACCCCACAGCTACGTTCGCATGCCTTACGGCTTGCTGAGCGCGGGTTCCACGTACCAGCGCCTCATGAGGGGCATCATGGAGGCTCAAGAGGCCAGGCGTTCCGCAGCCCTGGCGGAGATGGAGATGGTCCACGAGGAGCCACCAGCGCCTCCGGAGCCTCCCGAGGCCCCTGGGCCTGGGGGCTCGAGAGGATCGGCTTCCGCAGCCCACCGAGTCTGCTACACCAACACTCCTTCGTCCTCAACATCATCAGGTGACATCTTTCAAGTTTCATTTCCAGCTGGGAGCGCCCCCCAGGGCTGCATTATTCCCAGGCTGCGTGGGTCCGTCCCTGCGGCATGTATCCCTTTTATTTCATGTTGTTAGCTTACTTTGTTGGGGGCGCCCCTCGGGCTGCGTCATCCCCAAGTCGCTCGGGCCTGACCCAGTGATGTACGCCTTCCCAGCATCTATTTGAATGAATCCACTCCTTCACGGCTAATGTGTTTGACCTAGTTGCCCGCTCAGCTGACGCCAACTGACGGAGCTACTCCCAAAACGGCACGGTGCTCGCGCATGGGTCCGTCCCTGCAACATCGACAAACCTGAATGGCTGAGCTCTGGCCGCGGCAGCCCCGCATGACGCCACCTCATCAAGCCTTCAGTGCCTCATCGCCCCTCGGAAGCAACCAACGGCTGACTGTCAATTGTCATGGCAACCCCTCGTTCTTTCTATGATGGTCTACAGGATCTTCTAAAGGAGCTGCGTCAAGCGAGGCCCTTGCGGTGTCTCCTTCACTCTCATCCGCGCGAACCGCTTACACGTTAAAGGGGGGGTGCCTGAGCATCGCGACTCAGGGCTTATACTGGCTCTCCAGCCCTCACCCTCTGGCCTTGTCCACGGCATCGCGACCTCGCATACCAGCGATGGCTGAGACTCGCTCGAGGGCCGGGACCCGAGGACATAGAGAAGAAAGGGGAGCAAAGGCGAGAGGGGAGGGACACACGAGGACCCCGCTGAGCAACCTCACGCCTACCGATGCATGGACCCGGCGACACACTAGGGAGCAGTCCCTGATTCTCGAGATAAGTCACCACTCGGAAGCACCAGCCACCATGGCACCATCCCCTCACCTAATGCAATCCCGTGTTAGCGACGCCGCTCTCCTTTCTCACCGAACGACGGCTGCTTGAGCGCCGAAGGGGACCTCCTGAGCATCGCGACTCAGGGGCTCTTACCGGACCCCGGGTCGCTCACCTCCTGGCCTTGACCATGGCATTGCGACCTGGCATACCAGCGACGGCTGAAGGCGCCTGGGGACTGGGACCTGTCAGCGCAGAGCACCAAGCCCTCGTGCGGTTCGAAAGGGAGAACTGAGCTAAGACGGAATCAGCAACTCGCACAATTCTACAACAAGGGTTATATTAACAAACAGGATCACATGCACCTTACAAGCCCCCACGGGACGCGTCTTTGATTCCTCGCAGGGAACAGATCCTAAAAGGACGTGAACTACACGCGCCCCTACAAAAGACGCCATGATCAACAGTGGGCCATCAAGCACCGGTGCCAACCCCATCCAGATCAGAGTCGGCGATGGCCTGACGAGCCCGCCCTGCTCCAGGAGCAGCGCCGGCTCGGGGGCTCGTAGCTGTCATCGCTCGTCTCCGGAGTCGCGAAGAGCTCGCTGGAGTCGCTGGATGCTCCGACACCTCCGCCACCTGAGGAGCCGCCAAAGGAGCGGTCGGCGGGCCTAGTCCTCGCCGTAGCAGGGTCCCGACCACCTCTCCCGGGGCAGCACTCCAGCCGGCTCCCGTTCGCATCGAAGACCTTGAAGAACATCACCAAAGCACCGTCGTACTCCAAGTGGATCGCAAAGGCGCCTCTTGTCCTGCAAACCCAGGCTATTTCTCCCTAGCCTCAAGTCATGAAGACCTCGCCCGGGGCAACAACCACGACCTCTACCTCCGTCGCGAGGGTGCTGCAGCCGGCGTGCTGCAGCCAAAGCTCCAGGAGTTCTCCCTGCGGGATGATGGAGGCGAAGAAGGGAGGAAGGCGAATCCAAGACTGAGGAGGCATGGCGGCGTGGAGCATGAACTCTCGGGAGGAGCCCTCGGTGTGGACCCCAGGGGGGACGACCCACACCTTCGTGAACCGTCAGCGTCGACGGCGGCGCCGCCCATGGCGATCGGCATCGACTCCTTCAGAGCCCTCGATGTGGGCGTACAAGGGAAGCGGGATCCCTGGCGGTGGCCCCTCGCACTAGGGCCTCGACACCACCTGATGGGCCCCCTCGTCCCGGTGGCAGAGGGCGAGTCGTTTCTTCGGCGGGAGCGGGTCTGGTTCCTCCCGGGGAGCCTTTCCCTTCTCTGCCGCCGAGAACCGGCGGATCGGAGCCATCGCAGCAAGACGGAGCAAGGACCGGGAAGAAGGAGAAGCAAGAAGAGATGGACTGGAAGGGCGCGTGTTGTTCTATACTTATGGCCGGCGAAGGCCAACCGTCGACCTCCACAATCGCAGGTAATCATGACCCGCTTTGCATGCAAGGACTTGTCCGATCTATGCAGTTGCCGAGGCGCCATGGGGAAGTGGAGACGCCCACGTCCAATCAACCGCCACGCGGCGCCCAAGGCCACAGGCTGTTAGGGCCCGCGGCGCTTCGCTCTTGCCCTTTCGCCTCCCTGCACGGCCAAGTCCGGGCACGCCTTGGGCCCGGGGGCTACTGTCGGCGTTCTGGGAATGGGGGTCCCCAGACTTGCCTGCCTGCGACCTGCGGCGTGGCTCAAAGGGGGCCCAGCATCGCCCATCTTCATCAACACAAACCCAAGACCCTCGCGAGGGGCCAAGCCTCGCGGGGCGGACAACACGGAGCTTCCTCAGGCACGGCCTCATTAGGCTGGCTCGCGAGGAGGCAGAGAGATCAAGGCGGGGTACCTCATGAGGTGCCCGTGACACAAGCCATGATGACTAAGGGTGCCAGGCAGGCGCCAGCCCGCGTAGTGTCCTCCTTTCCTCTTTGGTGCAAAGGGAGCAAGCGCAGGCGAGAGCATCAAGCAAAGGCACCCGTTTTGGTGCAATGAGACCAAGACCAGCCCAACGGCAGGGAGGAAGTCATTGTGGAGCCCAAGCCAGCGTCACCACCAGAGCCTTTGGCAGGCGAGGACGAACTTTAGTCAGGATAAGTGTACCAGATGTTCCCCTTCAAAATGGCCAATTGTTGGCGCCCTTCCAGCTCAATATTTGGGAAGAGGCCCAGGGCCTTTGCCTATAAATAGGACTAGCCACCCCCAGGGTAGGAGAGATGAGATGAGATCAGATCAGATCGGATCAGATCAGAGAGAGAGATCGAAGGGATAGAGAATCTGGAAGCCCAGAGAGAAACAAGCTGGGATCGGATTGAGTAGCATCACACAGAGAGAAAGAGAGAAGGGTGACTGAACTCCTCCTAGCAGTTCATGCCCCAGCCAAGAACAGACCCTCCCGAGGCTGTTCTTCCTTGTATTGCTCATCATCATCAGCCCAAGAGGCAATCCACCACACCACAAACTAGAGTAGGGTATTACACCACAATGGTGGCCCAAACAAGTATAAACCCTGTGTCTCTTGTGTTGTTCTTTCCATAGCTTAGATCTTAGCGTGGCGGTGGGGTGCAGGTAGGTAGAAGGCGAAATCTCCGCGCGCACCCCAATGTTCGAACCTCAAGGGTCTGCCGGAACCCGAAATCCGACAGCACGCTTAACGTTCGATGACGGTATAATACTATATGAGTTATGTGATTTTGTGACCGAATGTTGTTAGGAGTCTCGGATGAGATAACAGACATGACGAGGAGTCTTGAAATGGTCGAGAGGTAAAGATTGATATATAGGATGATGGTATTCGGAAACGAGAAGTGTTTCGGGGGGTACCAGGTACTTATCGGGTCACCGGAAGGGGTTCTGGGCACCCCCGCAAAAGATATGGGCCATATGGGCCAAGAGGGGAAACGCACCAGCCACAAGGGAAAGGAAAGCGGGGAAAGGGAAAGGAAAGAGAGGAATAGTATTCCCCCTTCCTTCCCTCCCCCCTTCTTTCCTTCCCCCTCCGACATATATGGCAGGGGGGCTTGGGAGGAGCCCAAGTAGGATTGGGTCCTACTTGGGGCGCCTCCTGGCCTCTCCCCTTGATACGTCTCCAACGTATCTATAATTTTTTATTGTTCCATGCTATATTATATTCTGTTTTGGACATTATTGGGCTTTATTATACCCTTTTATATTATTTTTGGGACTAACCTATTAACCAGAGGCCCAGCCCAGAATTGTTGTTTTTTTGCCTATTTCAGAGTTTCACAGGAAAAGAATATCAAACGGAGTCCAAACGGAATGAAACCTTCGGGAATGTGATTTTTGGAATGAACGTGATCCATAGGACTTGGACCCTACATCAAGAAAGAAACCAGGAAGGCACGAGGTAGGGGGCGCGCCTACCCCCCCCCCCCCCAGGCGCACCCTCCACCCTCGTGGGGCCCATGTTGCTCCACTGACGTACTTCTTCCTCCTATATATACCTACGTACCCCCAACCAACCAGATACGGAGCCAAAACCCTAATTCCACCGCCACAACCTTCTGTACCCATGAGATCCCATCTTGGGGCCTTTTCCGGAGCTCCCTCGGAGGGGGCATCTATCACGGAGGGCTTCTACATCAACACCATAGCCTCTCGGATGATGCGTGAGTAGTTTACCTCAGACCTTTGGGTCCATAGTTATTAGCTAGATGACTTCTTCTCTCTTTTTGGATCTCAATACAATGTTCTCCCCCTCTCTTGTGGAGATTGATTTCTACTACACAACCTTCTTCTTGTAGACGTTGTTGGGCCTCCAAGTGCAGAGGTTTGTACGACAGTAGCAAATTTCCCTCAAGTGGATGACCTAAGGTTTATCAATCCGTAGGAGGCATAGGATGAAGATGGTCTCCCTCTAGCAACCCTGCAACCAAATAAAAAAGAGTCTCTTGTGTCCCCAACACTCCCAATACAATGGTAAGTTGTATAGGTGCACTAGTTCGGTGAAGAGATGGTGATACAAGTGGTATATGGATGGTAGATAACGGTTTTTGTAATCTGAAAATATAAAAACAGCAAGGTAACTAGTGATAAAAGTGAGCACAAACGGTATTGCAATGCCTTGAAACAAGGCCTATGGTTCATACTTTCACTAGTGCAAGTTCTCTCAACAATAATAACACAATTGGATCATATAACTATCCCTCAACATGCAACAAAGAGTCACTCAAAAGCCACTAATAGCGGAGAACAAACGGAGAGATTATGGTAGGGTACGAAACCACCTCAAAGTTATCCTTTCTGATCGATCTATTCAAGAGTTCGTAGTAAAATAACATGAAGCTATTCTTTCCGTTCAATCTATCATAGAGTTTGTACTAGAATAACACCTTAAGACACAAATCAACCAAAACCCTAATGTCACCTAGATACTCCAATGTCACCTCAAGTATCCGTGGGTATGATTATACGATATGCATCACACAATCTCAGATTCATCTATTCAAACCAACACAAAGTACTTCAAAGAGTGCCCCAAAGATTCTACTAGAGAGTCAAGACGAAAACGTGTGCGAACCCCTATGCATAGGTTCATGGGAGGAACCCGCAAGTTGATCACCAAAACATACATCAAGTGGATCAATAGAATTCCCCATTGTCACCACGGGTATCCCACGCAAGACATACATCAAGCGTTCTCAAATCCTTAAAGACTCAATCCGATAAGATAACTTCAAAGGGAAAACTCAATCCATTACAAGAGATTAGAGGGGCAGAAACATCATAAGATCCAACTATAATAGCAAAGCTCGCGATACATCAAGATCGTACCACCTTAAGAACACGAGAGAGAGAGAGAGAGAGAGAGAGAGAGATCAAACACAGAGCTACTGGTACATACCCTCAGCCCCGAGGGAGAACTACGCCATCCTCGTCATGGAGAGCGCCGGGATAATGAAGATGGCCACCAGAGAGGGATTGCCCCTCCAACAGGGTGCCGGAACGGGTCTAGATTGGTTTTTGGTGGCTACGGAGGCTTCTGGCGGCCGAACTCCCGATCTATTGTGCTCCCCGAAGTTGTTAGGGTATATGGGTATATATAGGAGGAAGAAGTATGTCGGTGGCCTCCGGGCTGTCTACGAGGCAGGGGGCGCGCCCAGGGGGTGGACGCGCCCCCCACCCTCGTGGGCAGCCCGGGACTCTCCTGGTCCATCTCCGATACTCACTGGGCTTCTTCTAGTCCAAAAATAAGTTCCGTGAAGTTTCAGGTCAATTGGACTCCGTTTGATTTTCCTTTTCTGCGATAGCCTAAAACAAGGAAAAAACAGAAACTAGCACTGGGCTCTGGGTTAATAGGTTAGTCCCAAAAAAATATAAAAGTGTATAATAAAGCCCATAAACATCCAAAACAGATAATATAATAGCATGGAACAATCAAAAATTATAGATACGTTGGAGACGTATCATCATCCCCAAGCTTAATTCCTGCTCGTCCTCGAGTAGGTAAATGATAAAAACAGAATTTTTGATGTGGAATTCTACCTAACATATTTATCCATGTAATTCTCTTTATTGAGGCAAGAATATTCAGATCCATAAGATTCAAGACAAAAGTTTAATACTGACATAAAAATAATAAGACTTCAAGCATACTAACAAAGTAATCATGTCTTCTCAAAATAACATGGCCAAAGAAAGCTATCCCTACAAAATCATATAGTCTGGCTATGCTCCATCTTCACCACACAACGTATTTAAATCATGTACAACCCCGATGACAAGCCAATCAATTGTTTCATACTTTTGATGTTCTCAAACTTTTTCAATCTGCACGCAATACATGAGCGTGAGCCATGGATATAGCACTATATGTGGAATAGAAGGGTGGTTGTGGAGAAGACAAAAAGGGAGAAGATAGTCTCACATCAACTAGGCGTATCAATGGGCTATGGAGATGCCCATTAATAGATAACAATGTGACTGAGTAGGGATTGCCATGCAACGGATGCACTAGAGCTATAAGTATATGAAAGCTCAACAAAAGGAACTAAGTGGGTGTGCATCGAACTCGCTTGCTCACGAAGACCAAGGGCATTTTGAGGAAGCCTGTCATTGGAATATACAAGCTAAGTTCTATAATGAAAAATTCCCATTAGTATATGAAAGTGATATCATAGGAGACTCTCTATCATGAAGATCATGGTGCTACTTTGAAGCACAAGTGTGGAAAAAGGATAGTAGCATTGCCCCTTTTTTGGGCCTTCCTTTTTTGGCCTTTTTTGGGGGGACAATGCTCTATTATTGATGATCATCACACTTCTATTTATTTACCACTCAATGATTACAACTCAATACTTAGAGCAAAATATGACTCTATGTGAATGCCTCCGGCGGTGTACCAGGATGTGCAATGAATCAAGAGTGACATGTATGGAAGAATTATGAACGGTGGCTTTGCCTCAAATACGATGTCAACTATATGATCATGCAAAGCAATATGACAATGATGGAGCGTGTCATAATAAATGGAACGGTGGTAAGTTGCATGGCAATATATCTCGGAATGGCTATGGAGATGCCATAATAGGTAGGTATGGTGGCTGTTTTGAGGATGATATATGGTGGGTTTATGGTACCGGCGAAAGTTGTGCGGTACTAGAGAGGCTAGCAATGGTGGAAGGTTGAGAGTGCGTATAATCCATGGACTCAACATTAGTCATAAAGAACTCACATACTTATTGCAAAAATCTATTAGTTATCAAAACAAAGTACTACGTCCATGCTCCTAGGAGGATAGATTGGTAGGAAAAGACCATCGCTCGTCCCCGATCGCCACTCATAAGGAAGACAACCAATAAATAAATCATGCTCCGACTTCGTCACATAACGGTTCACCATACGTACATGTTACGGGAATCATGAACTTCAACACAAGTATTTCTCAAATTCACAACTACTCAACTAGCATGACTCTAATATCACAATCTCCATATCTCAAAACAATTATCAAGTATCAAACTTCTCTTAGTATTCAATGCACTTCATATGAAAGTTTTTATTATATCCCTCTTGGATGCCCATCATATTAGGACTAAATTCACAACCAAAGAAAACTACGATGTTGTTTAAAGAATCTCAAAATGATATAAGTGAAGCATGAGAG
Organism: Triticum dicoccoides; assembly: GCF_002162155.2. Taxonomy (NCBI): domain Eukaryota; kingdom Viridiplantae; phylum Streptophyta; class Magnoliopsida; order Poales; family Poaceae; genus Triticum; species Triticum dicoccoides. Next base: position 170,203,476 of record NC_041384.1, read on the forward strand.
TTCATCTATCTCTTCAAAATAAAAACACCGTCGTGCTCTAAAAAGATATAAGTGAAGCACTAGAGCAAAAGCCAAACTACTCCAAAAGATATAAGTGAAGATCAATGAGTAGTTGAATAATTATGCAACTATGTGAAGAATCTCTAAAATTTAAGAATTTTAGATCTTGGTATTTTATTCAAACAGCATGCAAAACAAAATAAAATAAAATGACGCTCCAAGCAAAACACATATCATGTGGTGAATAAAAATATAGCTCCAAGTAAAGTTACCGATGAATGAAGACGAAAGAGGGGATGCCTTCCGGGGCATCCCCAAGCTTAGGATCTTGGTTTTCCTTGAATATTACCTTGGTGTGAATTGGGCATCCCCAAGCTTAGGCTCTTTTCACTCCTTATTCCAAAGTCCATCGAATCTTTACCCAAAACATGAAAACTTCACAACACAAAACTTAACAGAAAACTCGTAAGCTCCCTTAGGGAAAGAAAACAAAACTTCCCTTCAAGGTACTGTAATGAACTCCTTCTTTATTTATATTGGTGTTAAACCTACTGTATTCCAACTGCTATATGGTTTATAAACTCTTTTACTAGCCATAGATTCATTAAAATAAGTAAACAACAAATGAAAAACAGAATCTGTCAAAAACAGAACAGTCTGTAGTAATCTGTAACTAACGCATACTTCTGGAACCCCAAAAATTCTAAAATAAATTTCTGGACGTGAGGAATTTATCTATTAATCATCCGCAAACAGAATTAACTAAATATCACTCTCCAATAAAAAAAATGGCAGCAAATCTCGTGAGCGCTAAAGTTTCTGTTTTTTACAGCATGATCGCAAATACTTTCGCCCAGTTTTCCCAAAGGTTCTACTTGGCAAAAACACTAACTAAAACATAAAACTACATCTAAACAGAGGCTAGATGAATTATTTATTACTAAAAAGGAAAAAAAAATCAAGGAACAAGAATAAAATTGGGTTGCCTCCCAACAAGCGCTATCGTTTAACGCCCCTAGCTAGGCATGATGATTTCAACGATGCTCACCTAAAAGATAAGAATTGTAACATAAAGAGAGAATCATGAAGAATATGCCTAGCACATTTAAGTCTAACACACTTCCTATGCATAGGGATTTTGTGAGCAAACAACTTGTGGGAACAAGAATCAACTTGCATAGGAAGGTAAAACAAGCATAACTCCAAAATTTTAAGCACATAGAGGGGAAACTTGATATTATTGCAATTCCTACAAGCATATGTTCCTCCCTCATAATAATTTTCAGTAGCATCATGAATGAATTCAACAATATAACTAGCACCTAAAGCATTCTTTTCATTATCTATAAGCATGGAAATTTTATTACTCTCCACACAAGCAAAATTCTTCTCATGAATAATAGTGGGAGCAAACTCAACAAAATAATTATCATGTGAGGCATAATCCAATTGAAAACTAAAATCATGATGACAAGTTTCATGGTTATCATTATTTTTAATAGCATACAAGTCATCACAATAATCATCATAGATAGAAACTTTTTTCTCATATTCAATTGGAACCTCTTCCGAAATAGTGGAATCATTACTAAATAAAGTAATGACCTCTCCAAATCCACTTTCATCAATATAATCATCATAAATAGGAGGCATGCTATCATCATAATAAATTTTCTCATCAAAACTTGGGGGAAAAAATATCATCTTCATCAAACATAGCTTCCCCAAGCTTGTGGCTTTGCATATCATTAGCATCATAGATAGTCACGGAATTCATACTAACAACATTGCAATCATGCTCATCATTCAAATATTTAGTGCCAAGCATTCTAATGCATTCTTCTTCTAGCACTTGAGCACAATGATCGGAATCCTTATTTTCATGAAAGATATTAAAAAGAAGAAGCATATGAGGTACACTTAATTCCATTTTTTTGTAGTTTTCTTTTATAGACTAAACTAGTGATAAAACAAGAAACTAAAAGATTCTCTTGAAAGATCTAAAGATATACCTTCAAGCGCTAACCTCCCTGGCAACGGCACCAGAAAAGAGCTTGCTATCTACTACACAACCTTCTTCTTGTAGACGTTGTTAGGCCTCCAAGTGCAGAGGTTTTTAGGACAGTAGCAAATTTCCCTCAAGTGGATGACCTATGGTTTATCAATCCATAGGAGGCGTAGGATGAAGAAGGTCTCTCTCAAGCAACCCTGCAACCAAATAACAAAGAGTCTCTTGTGTCCCCAACACACCCAATACAATGGTAAATTGTATAGCTGCACTAGTTCGGCGAAGAGATGGTGATACAAGTGGTATATGGATGGTAGATAAAGGTTTTTGTAATCTAAAAATATAAAAGCAGCAAGGTAACTAATGATAAAAGTGAGCATAAACGGTATTGCAATGCGTTGAAACAAGGCCTAGGGTTCATACTTTCACTCGTGCAAGTTCTCTCACCAATAATAACATAATTGGATCATATAACTATCCCTCAACATGCAACAAAGAGTCACTCCAAAGCCACTAATAGCGGAGAACAAACGAAGAGATTATGGTAGGGTACAAAACCACCTCAAAGTTATCCTTTCTAATCGATCTATTCAAGAGTTCGTAGTAAAATAACATGAAGCTATTCTTTCCGTTCAATCTATCATAGAGTTCGTACTAGAATAACACCTTAAGACACAAATCAACCAAAACCCTAATGTCACCTAGATACTCCAATGTCACCTCAAGTATCCGTGGGTATGATTATACGATATGCATCACACAATCTCAGATTCATCTATTCAAACCAACACAAAGTACTTCAAAGAGTGCCCCAAATATTCTACCGGAGAGTCAAGACGAAAACGTGTGCCAACCCCTATGAATAGGTCCATGGGCGGAACCCGCACGTTGATCACAAAAACATACATCAAGTGGATCAATAGAATACCCCATTGTCACCACGGGTATCCCACGCAAGACATACATCAAGCGTTCTCAAATCCTTAAAGACTCAATCCGATAAGATAACTTCAAAGGGAAAACTCAATCCATTACAAGAGAGTAGAGGGGGAGAAACATCATAAGATCCAACTATAATAGCAAAGCTCGCGATACATCAAGATCATACCACCTCAAGAACAAGAGAGAGAGAGAGAGAGAGAGAGAGAGAGAGAGAGAGATCAAACACGTAGCTATTGGTACATACCCTCAGCACCGAGGGAGAAATACTCCCTCCTCGTCATGGAGAGCGCCGGGATGATGAAGATGGCCACCGGAGAGGGATTGTCCCCTCCGGCAGGGTGCCGGAATGGGTCTAGATTGGTTTTCGGTGGCTACGGAGGCTTCTGGCGGTGGAACTCCCGATCTATTGTGCTCCCCGAAGTTTTTAGGGTATATGGGTATATATATCGGAGGAAGAAGTACGTCGGTGGACCTCTGGGATGTCCACTAGGCAGGGGGCGCGCCCAGGGGGTGGGCGCGCCCCCCACCCTCGTGGGCAGCCCAGGACTCTCCTGGTCCATCTCCGATACTCCGTGGGCTTCTTCTGGTCCAAAAATAAGTTCCGTGAAGTTTCAGGTCAATTGGCTCCGTTTGATTTTCCTTTTCTAAGACACTCTAAAACAAGGAAAAAACAGAAACTAACACTGGGCTCTGGGTTAATAGGTTAGTCCCAAAAATAATATAAAAGTGTATAATAAAGCCCATCAACATCCAAAACAGATAATATAATAGCATAGAACAATAAAAAAATTATAGATACGTTGGAGACGTATCAGAGATCTATTCGATGTAATCTTCTTTTGCGGTGTGTTTGTTGTGCCGATGAATTGTGGGTTTATGATCAAATTTATCTATGAACAATATTTGAATCTTCTCTGAATTCTTTTATGTATGATTGGTTATCTTTGCAAGTCTCTTAATTATCAGTTTGGTTTGGCCTACTAGATTGATCTTTCTTGCAATTGGAGAAGTGCTTAGCTTTGGGTTCAATCTTGCGGTGTCCTTTCCCAGTGACAGTAGGGGCAGCAAGGCATGTATTGTATTGTTGCCATCGAGGATAACAAGATGGGGTTTATATCATATTGCATGAGTTTATCCCTCTACATGATGTCATCTTGCTTAAAGCCTTACTCTGTTCTTTTGAACTTAATACTCTAGATGCATGCAGGATAGCCATCGGTGTGTGGAGTAATAGTAGTAGATGCAGGCAGGAGTCGGTCTACTTGTCTTGGATGTGATGCCTATATACATGATCATACCTAGATATTCTCATAACTATGCTCAGTTCTGCCAGTTGCTCAACAATAATTTGTTCACCGACCGTAATACTTATGCTCTCGAGAGAAGCCACTAGTGAAACCTATGGCCCTCGGGTCTATTTTCTATCATATTAATCTTCCATCAACAAGCTATTTCTTGCATCGTTTTTATTTTGCTTTATTTACTTTGCATCTTTATCATAAAAATATCAAAAATATTATCTTATCATATCTATCAGATCTCACTTTCGTAAGTGACCGTGAAGGGATTGACAACCCCTTTATTGTGTTGGTTGCGAGGATTTTATTTGTTTGTGTAGGTGCGAGGGACTCGTGCGTGGCCTCCTACTGGATTGATACCTTGGTTCTCAAAATCTAAGGGAAATACTTACGCTACTTTGCTGCATCACCCTTTCCTCTTCAAGGGAAAACCAACGCAATGCTCAAGAGGTAGCAAGAAGGATTTCTGGCGCCGTTGCCGGGGAATCTACACAAAAGTCAACATAGCAAGTACCCATCACAAACCCTTATCTCCCGCATTACATTATTTGCCATTTGCCTCTCGTCTTCCTCTCCCCCACTTCACCCTTGCCGTTTTATTTTCCCTCTCTCTCCGTCCTCCTTCTCTTTCCCTATTTGCCTCTTCTTTTGTTTGCCTTCTTCCCGTATGTATCCTAGTTTGTGTTTCCATGTGCCTTCTATTTGCTTGCATCTTTGCTTGCTAAAAATCTATTGATATGGATCCACTTAAAGTGTTCTACTTAGATCATCTTCGATCCTGTTTGTATGGGAAATCTTTAGATGAGCATGCTCATTTTGTGCGTCACTGTTTGTATGAAAAAGGGAGACTCTTATGGAATCAAATAAATAGATTGCTATGTTATGCTTGGAATCTTTGTGGAATTTGTGATTTTACTTGTTGCTCTAAGAACCCTAAAAAACATCTCCCCTACCTATGTGTGTTTAATGATATTGAAATCTTATCTGCTTATGCAAAGGGTGTTTATAGTTACTACGATATCGAACGAATTGAAGAATTTGTTGCTTTTAAGGGTGCTTATGAAGTTTCTTCTTTGATTGAAAAATATGATATTACTCTCTACGAATCTAATTTTTTTGACATACTTAAATATTGCTATGAAAACTATGCTCATAATGTCTATGTCAAAGAATTTATTGAAAGAATGACTGTTGCTTTGGAAGAAAATAATGATATGCATGAATCTATAGATAATTATGATTCCGATAATTTGATTGAAATATCCCTTGATGAACATGATGCTTGCTATTCTTGTGGCCATGATACCAATATTTATGAAGATGAATTTGCTATAGTTCCTTATGTTAAACGTGAGATCGTTGCTATTGTAGCCATACTTGATAGTTCCTTCGATGAAAAGCATGATTGCAATGATGTTATTATAAATTCTCTTAATTTTAATTGTGTTAATGATATGCAAAACCTCAAGCTTGGGGATGCTAGTTTTGCTATGACTACTATTTGTTGCAATGATCATGATTGGGGTGATTCTTCTTCTGATCTTGAAAATTTTCCATGATGAATATGAGATTGATAATAGTGTTTGCAATATTATTGAAATTGGGTTTGTAAGAGTGTCAACTTTAGATCCCACATATTTGGAGAATGTTCAATCTTATGAAGTTTTTGATAAAAGTGGGTTTGGAGAGGTCATGACTTTAGTTAATGTTAATCCCACTATTTTGGAAGAGTGCCAACTTTGCATACATGTGGATCTCGTTAAGAATATATTTTGTGATAGCTATATTGTTGAAATTTTCTTATGATCCTACATGTAATTATTATGAGAGAGGAAAATATGGTTGTAGAAATTTTCATGTTACTAGATTACCTCTCATTATGTTGAGATTGCTATTGTTTCTTTCCGCTTTCTTGCATATGCTAGTTTTTGCTTTCCTTGATAATTTGTTTGTCTATAATATGTCTATGCATAGGAAGTATGTTAGACTTAGATGTGTTTGTCATGTGTTCTATGATTCTCACTTTGTGCTTCAATTCTTGTCTTTCATGTGAGCATCATTGAAATATTATGCCTAGCTAGGGGTGTTAAACGATAGCGCTTGTTGGAAGGCAACCCAATTTTATTTTTATTCGTTGCTTTTTGCTCTTGTTTAGTAATAAGTAATTTATCTAGACTCTGTTTTGGTTGTGTTTTTTGTGTTTAATTAGTGTTTGTGCCAAGTAGAACCGTTGGGAAGACTTGGGGAAAGTTTTTTTGATCTTGCTGTAAAAAACAGAAACTTCAGCGCTCACGAGAATTGCTGCAATTTTTATTTGGAAAGTGCTATTTAGTTAATTCTTTTTTCAGATGATTAATAGATAAATTCCTCACGTCCAGAAATTTATTTCAGAATTTTTGGGGTTCCAGAACTTGCGTTAGCTACAGATTACTACAGACTGTTCTGTTTTTGACGGATTCTGTTTTTCGTGTGTTGTTTGCTTATTTTGATGAATCTATGGCTAGTAAAATATTTTATAAGACATAGAGAAGTTGGAATACAGTAGGTTTAATACCAATATAGATAAATAATAAGTTCATTACACTACCTTGAAGTGGTGTTTTGTTTTCTTTCGCTAATGGAGCTCACGAGATTTTTCTACTCTAAGTTTTGTGTTGTGAAGTTTTCAAGTTTTGGGTAAAGATTTGATGGATTATGGAACAAGGAGTGGAAAGAGCCTATGCTTGGGGATTCCCATGGCACCCCAAGATAATCTAAGGACACCTAAAAGCCGAAGCTTGGGGATGCCCCGGAAGGCATCCCCTCCTTTCGTCTACTTCCATTGGTAACTTTACTTGGAGCTATATTTTTATTCACCACATGATATGTGTTTTTCTTGGAGCGTCCTGTATAATTTGAGTCTTTATTTTTTAATTTGCCACAACCATCTTTGCTGCACACACCTTTTGAGAGAAACACACATGATTTGAACATTATTATAATACTCTATGTGCTTCACTTATATGTTTTGAGTTATATAGTTTTTGCTCTAGTACTTCACTTATATCTTTTAGAGCACGGTGGTGGATTTGTTTTATAGAAACTAATATTCTCTCATGCTTCACTTATATTATTTTTAGAGTCTTAAAAAGCATGGTAATTTACTTAAACTGGGAAATTAATCCTAATATGCTAGGCATTCAAGAATAGTAAAAAAATCTTATCAGTGTGCTGAATACTAAGAGAAGTTTGATACATGATAATTGTTTTGAGATATGGAGATGGTGATATTAGAGTCATGCTAGTTGAGTAGTTGTGAATTTGAGAAATACTTGTGTTGAAGTTTGTCATTCCCGTATCATGCACGTATGGTCAACCGTTATGTGAAGAAGTTGGAGCATGATTTATTTATTGATTGTCTTCCTTATGAGTGGCGGTCGGGGACGAGCGATGGTATTTTCCTACCAATCTATCCCCCTAGGACCATGCGCATAGTACTTTGTTTTGATAATTAATAGTTTTTTGCAATAAGTATGTGAGTTTTTTATGACTAATGTTGAGTCCATGGATTATACGCACTCTCACCCTTCCACCATGCTAGTCTCTCTAATACCGCATACCTTTCGCCGGTATCATACACCCACCATATACCTTCCTCAAAACAACCGCCATACCTACCTATCATGGCATTTCCATAGCCATTCCAAGATATATTGACATGCAACTTTCCACCATTCCATTTACTATGACATGCTCCATCATTGTCATATTGATTTGCATGATCATGTAGTTGACATTGTATTTGTGGAAAAGCCACCGTTCATAATTCTTTCATACATGTCACTCATGCATCATTGTTATCCCGGTATACCGCCGGAGGCATTCATATAGAGCCATACTTTGTTCTAGTATCGAGTTGTAATCATTGAGTTGTAAATAAATAGAAGTGTGATGATCATCATTCATAGAGTATTGTCCCAAAAAAAGAGAAAGGACAAATAAAAAAGGGCCCAAAAAAGAAAAGGGACAATACTACTATCCTTTTTCCACACTTGTGCTTCAAAGTAGCACCATGATCTTCATGATAGAGAGTCTCCTATGATATCACTTTCATATACTAGTGGGAATTTTTCATTATAGAACTTGGCTTGTATATTCCAATGACAGGCTTCCTCAAAATGCCCTAGGTCTTCGTGAGCAAGCGAGTTCGATGCACACCCACTTAGTTCCTTTTGTTGAGCTTTCATATACTTATAGCTCTAGTGCATCCGTTGCATGGCAATCCCTACTCACTCACATTGATATCTATTAATGGGCATCTCCATAGCCCATTGATATGCCTAGTTGATGTGAGACTATCTTCTCCCTTTTTGTCTTCTCCACAACCACCCTTCTATTCCACATATAGTGCTATATCCATGGCTCACGCTCATGTATTGCGTGAAGATTGAAAAAGTTTGAGAACATCAAAAGTATGAAACAATTGATTGGCTTGTCATCGGGGTTGTACATGATTTAAATACGTTGTGTGGTGAAGATGGAGCATAGCCAGACTATATGATTTTGTAGGGATAGCTTTCTTTGGCCATGTTATTTTGAGAAGACATGATTACTTTGTTAGTATGCTTGAAGTCTTATTATTTTTATGTCAGTATTAAACTTTTGTCTTGAATCTTATGGATCTGAATATTCTTGCCTCAATAAAGAGAATTACATGGATAAATATGTTAGGTAGAATTCCACATCAAAAATTCTGTTTTTATCATTTACCTACTCGAGGACGAGCAGGAATTAAGCTTGGGGATGTTGATACGTCTCCAATGTATCTATAATTTTTGATTGTTCCATGCTATTATATTATCTGTTTTGGATGTTTATGGGCTTTATTATACACTTTTATATTATTTTTGGACTAACCTATTAATCGGAGGCCCGGCCTAGAATTGCTGTTTTTTGCCTATTTCAGAGTTTCGCAGAAAAAGAATATCAAACGGAATGAAACCTTCGGGAACGTGATTTTTGGAACGAACGTGATCCAAAGGACTTGGACCCTACATCAAGAAAGCAACAGGAAGGCATGAGGTAGGGGGCGCGCCTACCCCCCCCCCCAGGTGCGCCCTCCACCCTCGTGGGACCCATGTTGCTCCACCTATGTACTTCTTCCTCCTATATATACCTACGTACCCCCAAACTACCAGATACGGAGCCAAAACCCTAATTCCACCGCCGCAACCTTCTGTACCCGTGAGATACCATCTTGGAGCCTTTTCCAGAGCTCAGCGGAGGGGGCATCGATCGCGGAGGGCTTCTACATCAACACCATAGCCTCTCCGATGATGCGTGAGTAGTTATCTCAGACCTTCGGGTCCATAGTTATTAGCTAGATGGCTTCTTCTCTCTTTTTGGATCTCAATACAATGTTCTCCCCCTCTCTTGTGGAGATCTATTTGATGTAATCTTCTTTTGCGGTGTGTTTGTTGAGTCCGATGAATTGTGGGTTTATCATCAAGTTTATCTATGAACAATATTTGAATCTTCTTTGAATTCTTTTATGTATGATTGGTTATCTTTGCAAGTCTCTTCGAATTATCGGTTTGGACTAGATTGATCTTTCTTGCAATGGGAGAAGTGCTTAGCTTTGGGTTCAATCTTGCGGTGTCCTTTCCTAGTGACAGTAGGGGCAGCAAGGCACGTATTGTATTGTTGCCATTGAGGATAACAAGATGGGGTTTATATCATATTGCATGAGTTTATCCCTCTACATCATGTCATCTTGCTTAAAGCGTTACTCTGTTCTTTTGAACATAATACTCTAGATGCATGTTGGATAGCGGTTGATGTGTGGAGTAATAGTAGTAGATGCAGGCAGGAGTCGGTCTACTTGTCTCGGACATGATGCCTATATACATGATCATACCTAGATATTCTCATAACTATGCTCAATATGTAAATTGCTTAACAGTAATTTGTTCACCAACCGTAATACATATGCTCTCAAGAGAAGCCACTAGTGAAACCTATGGCCCCCGGGTCTATTTTCTATCTTATTAATCTTCCATCAACCAGCTATTTCTTCCACCGTTTTTAGTTTTCTTTATTTACTTTGCATCTTTATCATAAAAATACCAAAAATTTTATCTTATCATATCTATCAGATCTCACTTTCGTAAGTGACCGTGAAGGGATTGACAACCCCTTTATTGTGTTGGTTGCGAGGATTTTATTTGTTTGTGTAGGTGCGAGGGACTCGTGCGTGGCCCCCTACTGGATTGATACCTTGGTTCTCAAAAGCTGAGGGAAATACTTACGCTACTTTGCTGCATCGCCCTTTCCTCTTCAAGGGAAAACCAACGCAGTGCTCAAGAGGTAGCACCCCTCCCCTCCCACCTATATATATGAGGGGGGGCCTAGCACACACCAGATCAATTGTTAGCCATGTGCGGCGCCCCCTTCCACCGTTTACACCCCGGGTCATATTTCTGTGGTGCCGAGGCGAAGCCCTGCGGAGATCACTTCACCAACACCGTCACCATGCCATCGTGCTGATGAAGCTTATCTACTACCTCGATGTCTTGCTGGATCAAGAAGGCAAGGAACGTCATCGAGCTAAACGTGTGCAGAACACGGAGGTGTCGTGTGTTTGGTACTTGATTGGTTACATGAGAAGAAGTTCGACTACATCAACCGTGTTGTGAAACGCTTCCGCTTACGGTCTACGAGGGTACATAGACATGCTCTCCCCCTCGTTGCTATGCATCTCCATAGATAGATCATTGTGTGTGCGTAGATTTTTTCCCATGCAACGATTCCCAACATGTATACCTATCATTTTTAGACAAAACATATAGCTCATGCAAATTACCACTTCCTATTTAACTCTCAAAAATATATAAGTGAAGCATGAGAATGCAATCGATTTCTATCAAATACAGCTACCACCATGCTCTAAAGATATAAGTGAAGCACATGAGCAAAAATGCCTCTACTCGAAAGATATAAGTGAAGCATAATGAGCATTCTAACAGATTCCAATGAATATGTGTCTCTCATAATAGGTGTGTATAACAAACAATGATTGTGGGAAAAAGTAAACAAAAGAAAACTATAACACATGACGCTCCAAGATATACACATATCATGTGATGAATAAAAATATAGCTGCGAGTAATAAACTGATAGATTGGAGACTGAAGAGGGGATGCCTTCCGGGGCATCCCCAAGCTTAGTTGCTTGGGTCTTCCTTTAATATTACCTTGGGTTGACTTGGGAATCTCCAAGCTTAGGGTATTTCTGCTCCTTATTCCTTCATCCATCGTAAGCTCACCCAAAACTTGAAAACTTCACCACACAAAACTCAACAGAACCTCCTGAGATCCATTCGTATAATCGGATAATCATAAACTTAGATACTATTATAAATAGATTCATAATTTCTATTTCATAATAACTAATGTATTCTAACTTCTCCATGACTTATACATCCCGATATGATCCATAGGATCATTAAAATAAGCACACTATGCAAAAAAACACAGATATTGTCTAAAACAGAAGAGTTTGTAATGATCTAAACTAAAACCATACTTTTGCAACTCTAACATTCTGAAAATTAGTATAATGCAGGAAATTTGCATCACAATGCTGTGTAAAATTTTAGACCCAGATCACATTCCAGTAAAAAACGTAAATTCAAATACTGGGCACAAAAGTTTCTGTTTTTTGCACAAAATCAATTCAACTATCATCAAATCATCCCAAAGGCCTTACTTGGCATAAAACTCAAAAGAAAAGATAAAAAATCATTATAGTAGCAAGAATAATTTTGGCACACAAAAATATATAAAGCAAAAAAGATAACTATTGGGTAGCCTCCCAACAAGCGCTATTGTTTAATGCCCCTAGCTGGGCACCATGCATAGTTTCAAGTGTAATGATATGACAGATCGTCCATGTTCATCTCATACTCCCTTCTCTCAGTAGAAAGTTTTATAATTGGAAGCAAAAATAATTGAAGGGACTAAACTTAATAGATTCTTCATTAGAAAGATCAATTTTAGGTGGAGGAGGCTCCTCTTTTGGTCCTTTATAAGTTATTTCTATCTCCTCATTATATAGGTTTCTATAGAGACACTCACAGAAAAAAATTTCCAAGCACACAACCTAGCCCAACATTTCCTATAGAAAATTCATCATTGTGTATAGAAATTTTTTCAACCAAAATAGATGGGGGAACCTTTTTTATAAGATTCTCATTGTAAGCAGCATAATCCATATATTTTAGCCATCTTATCATATCTTGATCATGCAAGATTTCAGCTATTGGTGGGCATTCATGGTTTATTTTGTAACAAAAAAATATAACTATAGCCTCATGCATTATATAACAAAATTCATGTACCAAAAATATTGTACTCAAACTTTTAACCGAAAGGTCTTGAATATAGGAAAATTTTAGTAGTATTCTTTGTATAGCAAGATGCATGTGAACAAATTGTCTTTCAAAATCAACAATAAGCAAATATATAGCTTCTACATAGTAGTTCTAGCAAGAATGGATCCTCCTATCATTAGTAAAGCTCCTGCACAAGTAAAGAAATCCTGAATAACATTTTAACCAATGACATCACCACTACCTATACGGTATATTTTCGTTTGCATAACCGTAGGTATTTCTTTATCACCAGGAGGATCATCATTAGCAAGAATTTTTGGTGTTTCCTCATTAGTAATTACATCTAAGCTTCTTTTAGGGTTATTAGCACTCATAAGATTTAATAACATAACTTTGTGATCATAAGACTCCACACCAGTGGCGGGAGGAGCAATCGATGAAGACATGATAGCAAATTCAACCAAAGAAATAACACAAAAATATTAGTTTTGGTTGTCCATGATCCTCCATGTTGCTCTTGAGTATGCTGGTTGATAGATCAACGTTGTGCTTTAGTACTTTGGATTCCACCATAGTTAAAGATAGATGGATGTTTCACAGACTAAAGGGCAATGCAGATAAAATCTACATGTGGTTCTTGTGTATGATAAAGTTCAGAATGGGGCTCGAGTTTTTTATCTCGTATTTCATACGCCCCACAAAGTTAATCTAGCGACTTGAATAATCACACATGATGATGAACATTGGTAGCTGTGGTTTGATTGAAACCTTAGAAGCCATGCAAAATCGTGTATGAACCGATTAGAGGCGTCTAACTTGGTTTGGTAGGATGTGCATATGATGTGGTATGGTCTTCATCATATTTAATGAGATTATGTATGAGATGGCTATATAATGTAATTAATTAACATGATCTGTGTGTCATGATTCGACATGATGCATGGCTGGAGCCAGATGACTGTCACTTTAATGACCCATGTGTGAACCTTGTTGTAATGCATTAATTTTATTAGCTATAGTGATAGCAATATTTCTTGATGCACCGTGAAGACGGTGGCAAGCTGTGTGAAGGTGGACATCAACACAAATGTCAAAGATGAAGAAAATAAATACCTCTCCATCGGAAAGAGCTATACAAAATCATGCTATTATGAATCTCCTAACATGTTTATCCCTTTTGATGCAGCCTTCTGATTGCGCAGTAGTCGCTTTTATTAGGGTGATCTCTCACTTAAAAATATCAAGTAGTTAGTGTTCTCCCTACAGTAGCACCATCCGAAATATGTATCTTTTCAGGGTGCACCACGTCACTACTGCAGGATGCTGCTAACGCGACACTACGATCAGAGACCCTTTGATGAAATTGTGTGTGATGCATTAATCGCAAATGGTGGTGTAAAAAACGTCAAAAAAGATGCAAAATATTTGCGATGGCGGAGACATCAAACACTGTTCAGATTTTAGTTGCGTGTGTGATGCAGGGCATACGGTTGATCCATACGAAATGTTTGCGATGAGATAGAACAACAGAAAGAGGCAGCCATCTCAAGGTGTGTGCGATATATGGCATACAGTTCGCTCAGATGAACGGTTTGCTATTAGGGAATGCAACAAAAGCGGTTAGCCAGATCAAGGTGTGTGTGATATACGACATACGGTTCACATAGATGAACTGTTTGCGATGAGCCAAAAGAACACAAATGATTTCTGTAAACAAGATGTGTGTGATATGCGGCAAAAAGCCAACTCAAGTGAACTGTTTGTGATGAGAAATTATAACACAGATAGTTACTACAGTTAATTCGCGTGTGATTCTGTGTGTACAAAAAACTTTGAAAAATGCAAACTAGTTGCTTGCGATGGCTAGGAGTATCGCACACGATGCGTCTGCGAGTACTCATGTGCGATGACTAGTAAGTTACACATATGTTTCCTTATGTTAACACGTGTGTGAATTTGCAATATGGACAATTAATATATAAATGCCTTCTGGACATCGGTGTTGATCGCCACATCCCAAACTTGGACGTCCTTGATGACCCACAAGTATAGGGGATAAATTGTAGCTCTTTTCGATAAGTAAGAGTGTCGAACCCAACGAGGAGCAGAAGGAAATGACAAGTAGTTTCCAGTAAGGTAATGTCTGCAAGTGCTGAAATTGTAAGTAGCGGACTAGTTTGATAGCAAGATAATTTTTAGCGAGCAAGTAACAATAGTAGTAACAAAAGTGCAGCAAGGTAGGCCAATCCTTTTGAGGCAAAGGACAGGCGAAAACGGTCTCTTATGATAAGCAAAGCGTTCTTGAGGGTACACAGGAATTTCATCTAGTCACTTTCATCATGTTGGTTTAATTTGTGTTTGCTACTTTGATAATTTGATATGTGGGTGGACCGGTGCGTAGGTGTTGTTCTTACTTGAACTAACCTCGCACTTATGATTAACCTTCCTGTAAGCATTCACAACTACGATAAAAGTATTAAGAATAAATTCTAACCATAACATTAAACTTTTCGATCCAATCGGTCCCTTATGCAATAGCGCATAAACTGGGGTTTAAGCTTCTGTCACTCTCGCAACCCATCATCTAATTGCTAATCCACAATGCATTCCCTTAGGCCCAAATATGGTGAAGTGTCATGTAGTCGATGTTCACATGACACCACTAAGGGAATCACAACATACATACTATCAAAATATCAAACACATATCAAATTCACATGATTACTTGCAACATGATTTCTCCCGTGACCTCAAGAACAAAGGTAACTACTCACAAATGATAAACATGCTCATGATCAGAGGAGTATTAAATATCATATTGGATCTGAACATATAATCTTCCATCGAATAAACCATATAGTAATCAACTACAAGATGTAATCAACACTGCTAGTCACCCACAAGTACCAATCTATAGTTCCGGTAACAAGATTGAACTCAAGAGATGAACTAGGGTTTGAGAGGAGATGGTGCTGTTTAAGATGGTGATGGAGATTGTCGTCCCCAAGATGGGAGAGTTGTTGGTGATGAAGATGACGATGATTTCCCCCTCCGGGAGAGAAGTTCCCCCGGCGGAATCGCTTCCTCGGAGGGCAAAAGTGCTCCTGCCCAAATTCTGCCTCGAGACAGTGGTGCTCCGTCCCGAAAGTGCTCTCTTTATTTTTTTTTCTAGGTCAAAATGACTTATATACCAAAAGATGGGCAGCGGAGGTGGGCTGAGGAGGGCACAACCCACCAGGGCGCGCCTGGGCTCCCTGGCGCGACCAGGTGGGTTATGCCCACCTGGTGGGCCCCTCTGGTACTTATTTGCTCCAATAATTCTTAAATAATCCATAAAAAATCTCTGTGGAGTTTCAACTTGTTTGGATTTGTGCAGAATAGGTGGCCTGGCGTAGCTTTTCCAGGTCCAGATTTCCAGCTGTCAGAATTCTCCCTCTTCATGTGTACCTTGCAAGTTATGAGAGAAAATGCATAAGAATTACTCCAAAAATCATTATTATGGATAAAAACATTATAAATAACAGTAAGAAAACATGATGCAAAATGGACGTATCAACTCCCCCAAGCTTAGACCTTGCTTGTCCTCAAGCAAAAACCGAAATCAAAAAACATGTCCACATGGTATGAGAGAGAGGTGTCGATAAAAACAAATACGGACATAGAAGCATCATGTTGATTATTATAACAGCAACAAAATTAAACATAGAACTTTTATCATAAACTTTCATCATATACCTCTCTTGAATAAGTAAGAGTTCATCACACAATCGAAGTATAAAGCAAAAACTCTATTAGAAACCAAAAAACTATGTTCTCAGTCAACTTTGCAACTACAAATCATCATCTTTTGAGGAAGAGTCACGTGTAGGATCCTTTAGGCAAGTCCACATACTCAACCATCATATAGTATTCTATGATCGCTAACACTCACCTCGTACCCATGAGCAAATATTTCAACCGGACACATAGAAAGATAGGGGCTTATGGTTTCGCCTCCCAACATACTCACCTCAAAGGTGATGTCAACAATAATAACTCATACCACCCATATTCAACTAGACATATGTGCCTAGATCTTTCCTCACCACATGATGCTTGCCGAAGGAGAAAAATTAAAAGGAATAGAGAGACAAACTTTGACTCTTGCATAAAAGTAAAAGATAGGCCCTTCGCAGAGGGAAGCAGAGGTTGCCATGCGCTTATTTGTTTGTATGTTAAATCCCTTAGTGCAAAAGAACGTCATGTTACATTGCCCCTTGTGATAGCGACCTTTATTATGCAGTCTGTCGCTTTTATTCTTCACCATCACAAGTTCATGCAACGCTCAATTTTCTCTTACACTAATTGATCTCACACTTTTAGAAGCAATTTTTATTGCCTTTTTGCACCTGTCGGTGTACAAAAGTAGGGGTCTTTTTTGTAACCACTACTAGGAAAAGGGCTAAAGATGAAATTGACACTAATGGCGCACCAGAGAAGTGGTGCGCCACTACTATTTACTAATGGCGCACCACGTGAAGATACGCCATTAGTGTGTAAGACACTAATGGCGCACCAGCCACAAGGTGGACCACTAGTAACACAATGTTTTTTTCATTTTTTCAAACATACTAATGGAGCCGTTGAGTGCGCCACTACTGTATTTTTTTACTTTTTTGCAAAACTACTAATGGCGCACCGTCGCATAGTGCGCCATTACTAGTTCAAACTAGTAATGGCGCACTGTGCCTCGGTGCGCCATTAGTATAAAAATTATTTTTAATTCATTTTGCAAAACTACTAATGGCGCATGTATGTGTGGTGCACCCTCCCCCGCTCCACCACCGCCGACGAGCACCCCCCGCACCCGCCCCCGCTCCACCGCTGCCGACGAGCACCCCCCGCACCTGTCGGCGTTCTGGGAATGGGGGTCCCCAGACTTGCCTGCCTGCGGCCTGCGGCGTGGCTCAAAAGGGGGCCCAGCACGGCCCATCTTCATCAACACAAGACTCAAGACCCTGGCGAGGGGCCAAGCCTCGCGGGGTGGGCGACACGGACCTTCCTCAGGCACGGCCTCGTCAGGCTGGCTCGCGAGGAGGCGGAGAGATCAAGGCGGGGTACCTCGCGAGGTGCCCGTGAGGCAAGCCATGACGACTCAGGGTGCCAGGCGGGTGCCAGCGCACGCAGCGTTCTCCTTTCCTCTTTGGTGCAAAGGGGGCAAGCGCAGCCGCCGAGTACCGAGGCATCAGGAAAAGGTTGCCATTTCGGTGCAACGAGACCAGGACAAGAAGGACTACGAGACGGAGGTCACCGTGGAGCCCAAGACGGCGTCATCACCAGAGCTTTGCACAGGCGAAGACTGCTTTTGTCAGAATAGAAGATACTTGTTGTCCCCCTTCAAATTAGCCCGCCATTGTTGGCTCCCTTCCCGCTCAATATTTGGGAAGAGGACCAGGGCCTCTATAAATAGGACCAGCCACCCACATAGCGGGGGGTTCGGTTTTTGGTCGACCCGCCGGCAAGTAAGCGTAGAACAGAGAGAGAGAGAGAGAGAAACGCGGCTGAACTCCTCCTAGCAGTTCATCGCCCCATCCAAGAACAGACCCTCGCGAGGCTGTTCTTCCTTGTATTGTTCATCATCATCAGCCCCAAGAGGCAATCCACCCACCACACACTGGAGTAGGGTATTACACCACGACGGTGGCCCGAACCAGTATAAATCTCGTGTCTCTTGTGCAGTTCTTTCAGTAGTCTAGATCCTTGCGAGACGGAGAGGTAGAAGACGTAATCTCCGTGCGCACCCCAGTGTTCGAACCTTAAGGGTCTGCCGGAACCCGAAATCTGACATTTGGCGCGCCAGGTTGGGGTGCGCCGGAATTCGTCATCCACCGCTCCGTTCTCCTCCTACCATCGCATCCATGTCCGACGCTCGTCGGGCCCGCGCCGAGCGCCGGGCCGCCATCGCTTCCTGCGTCGCCCAGACGGCGCCCGTCGGCGGACGTCCTCATCCTTCCCCATCGCCCGCCATCAACGCAGCCACCGGCCCGGCCGGGGGCGAGCAGCAAGCTTCGTCTCAGCATGCTTCCATGTGGCAAGACGGCCGCACCGCTACTCCGTCGCTCGCACCAGCTGGTTCTTCGTCCCGCACGCTCCGCGCCCCCTTGGAGGCTCGAGCTGCGCTCCTCGCAGCAAACAAGCTCCTGCGCTACCGTCCCGTCGACGACGTCTACGACGAGTGGCTCGACCGCGTCGCCGAGCTTGTCCGCGCCGCAGGGGGCTCTCCAGCGCCGTCCGTTCCGCTGCGCCACACCCCGCCCCGCGCGGGCAACGAAGCCCCGGAGGCGTACCAGCCGCCTCCTCTCCAAGAAGACGCCATGGCTCCAAGGCGCGTGGCCATTGGGCGGAACCTGCTCCGTCAGGTGCTAGCGCAGCAAGAACTGAGCTGCCAAGAAGTCCCTCGCCCGCCAGGAGCTGCCCGGGCGCTCCCTGCTCTGGCACGCCACGACCCTTCTCCGGCTCCGGCACACCAAGACCCCGCGCTGCTCCTAGCTGCAGCGCGTGGGGACCCTCAAGACCGAGCTCTTCACCAGCCAAAGCCTTTCGTGGCCACTGCAGGCTGCCATGCCTACACCACCGAGCTGTGTAGCGTCACGTGGCCCGGCAAGTTCAAACCAGACCTGCCTCCTCGGTACGACGGCACGACTGACCCTGCCGAGTTCCTCCAGCTCTATGAGCTAGGCATCGAAGCTGCCAGCGGGGACAAGAAGGTCATGGCGAACTGGTTTCCCATGGCACTCAAGGAAGGAGCTCGCACCTGGCTCCTGAATCTGGCTCCAGGCACGATCACTTCCTGGGACCAGATGCGCACCCGCTTCATCGCCAACTTCCAAGGTACTCGCGACCGGCCACCCGCCGTGAGCGACATGCGCCGCATCAAGCAACAACCTGGAGAGACACTGTAGAAGTACATCCAGCGCTTCAACAGCGTGCGCCTCAAGATCCCCAAGGTGTCTGAGGAGGCCACCATCTCGGCCTTCTCCGATGGTGTGCGCGACATCAAGATGAAGGAGGAGCTGGCAATGCATGAAGACCTGTGCACCTCCCTGGAGCTGTTTAACTTGGCGAACAAGTGCGCCAGGGCTGAGGAGGGACGCCTCTCCCTCCTCGAGCTGCCTGCCGCAGACCCAGAAGAGAAGAAGCCCAATGCCAAGGACGTGAAGCGCAAGGGGGCTGCCGTGCTCGCGGCAGAATCAGACACCAAGCGGGGCAAAGATCTGCCTGAGTCCTCCCGGGGCGGCCGGTACTGTGTGTACCACGACCTCCACACCCACAACACCAACGAATGCCAAGAACTCCGCGCTGTGCGAGAAGGAAGGATCGGCCGTCGTCCCGAACGCGCCGATCGGGGCTACGGCCGAGGAGGAGGAAGAAACGCAGGACGCTGGGAAGACCGCGGCCCGTGCCGAGGGTGGCGCGATCAACCTCGCGAGAATCGCTAGCGAGACCTGCCTCGTGAGGGGGACTGGAGGGATCAGCCTCGTGAGGATCGCCCACAGGGCCACGCTGGCCTCCCTCCACTACCGCCTCAGCCAAGGAGAAACAAGGACCGCCATCAAGACGAAGGGGCTGGGGGCTTCCAGGAGCCTCGCGCCATCGCCTGCATCCTGGGCGGAGCTCAAGCCCTAGCCTCCCAACGCATCTTCAAGTTGTTCGCCCGCGAAGTGAACGCAATCCTCCTTAGGCTTGAAGCAACGTGTCCTCTCAGGTGGTCGGCATGCGCCTTCTCGTTCAGCTCGGCAGATCAGCTCAAGTGCGGCTACAGCCGGAGTCCTCCTGATGCTTTGTTCCCCAATCATCAGCAACGTGGTGGTCACCAAGACCCTCATCGATGGCGGGGCAGGGCTCAACGTCCTGTCCGTGGAAACATTCAACAACCTCCAAGTGCCCTACAGCCAGCTTCAGCCAACCAAGCCTTTCTCTGGTATCACCGACGGCTCCACGGTCCCGATTGGGCAGGTCCGCCTCCCTGTCACCTTCGGGGCACGCGAAAACTACCGCACCGAGCTCATCGACTTCGACGTCGCCCACATCCGCCTACCGTACAATGCCATCCTCGGGTACCCAGCGCTGGCCAAGTTCATGGCCGTGACTCACCACGGC
The DNA here is from genome assembly GCF_002162155.2 of Triticum dicoccoides. Taxonomy (NCBI): domain Eukaryota; kingdom Viridiplantae; phylum Streptophyta; class Magnoliopsida; order Poales; family Poaceae; genus Triticum; species Triticum dicoccoides. The sequence continues at coordinate 170,224,234 of NC_041384.1, forward strand.
TACAACGTCCTCAAGATGCCAGGAAGTGGCGGAGTCATCACGGTGCCCTGTGAAGAGAAGGATGCAGTGTGTTCCCTGGAGCGAGCCTTTCAGGCCGCGACACTGGAAGACCTGGATCACGGAAGTAGGAGGCTTCCCGAGACCTCCCACAAGAAGAAGAAGACATCGTCCGGACCGGCCCCTCGGGAGGCGGGTCCCTCAGGGCCCGCGCCTGCCCATGGGGAACCTCCTTCCATCACATAGGAAAGCGCGCCCGGCGCCCTCCTCAGGCAGGGCTCGGGGGCTCTCCCCTGGAGGGCCACCGACCTGGCCAGGGCCACGAGGGAGGCGCTTGGGCACCACGTGGAGGCGTGCTTCGAAGCACGTTTCCCTCAAGAAGGAGCAAGGCAAGGAGATCCAGACCCTCAAGAGTTCTTCAGCAAGGCCATTCAGGAACTACAGGAGTCAAGAATCATGAGAGGTTGCCGCCGTCTACCGGCTGTGGCTCCCCATCCGGGCGAGGATGGCGGGCTGCGCGTCTGCATCGACGTACCAGGGCTCAACCAAGCCGCGATGATGGGGCGCCTCTGGCCCTCGCGAGTGGGGCGCTGCGGAGGTCCGCCCAACAGCTACGTTCGCATGCCTTACGGCCTGCCGAGCGCGGTTGCAACGCGCCAGCGCCTCATGAGGGGCATCATGGAGGCTCAAGAAGACAGGCGATCCGCAGCCTTGGCGGAGGTGGAGATGATTCGCGAAGAGCTACCAGTGCCTCCGGAGCCTCCCGAGGCCCCTGGGCCTGGGGGCTCGTGAGGATCGGCTTCCGCGGCCTACCGAGTCTGCTGCACCAACACCCCTTCGCCCTCGACACCACCAGGTGACATCTTACAAGTTTCACTTCCAGCTGGGAGCGCCCTCCCAGGGCTGCATCATCCCTAGGCCGTGTGGTCCATCCCTGCGGTATGTATCCCTTGTATTTCTTGTCGTTAGCTTGCTTTGTTGGGGGCGCCCCTCGGGCTGCATCATCCCCAAGTCGCTCGGGCCCGACCCAGCGACGTCTACCTTTCCAGCGTTTATTTGAATGAATCCCCTACTTCGCGGCTAACGTGTTTGATCTAGTTGCCTGCTCAACTGACGCCAACCGACGGAATTGCTCCCACAACGGCACGACGCTTGCGCATGGGTCCGTCCCTGCAACGCCGACAAACCTGAATGGCTAAGCTCTGGCCGCGGCAGCCCCGCATGGCGCCACCTCGTCAAGCCTCCAGTGCCTCGCCTCCCCACGGAAGCAACTAACGACAGACTAATAGTTGTCATGGCAACCTTCTCTTCCTTTTATGATGATTTTACAGGATCCCCTAAGGGAGTTGCGCCAGGCAAGGCCCTCGCGGCGTTCCTTTCACTGTCGTCCGTGCGAACCGCTTGCACGTTAAAGGGGGGGTGCCTGAGCATCGCGACTCAGGGCTCCTACTGGCTCTCCAGCCCTCCCCCTCTGGCCTTGACCACGGCATCGCGACCTGGCATACCAGCGATGGCTGAGACTAGCTTGAGGGCTGGGACCCAAGGACGTAGAGCAGAAAGGGGAGCAAAGGCGGGGGAGAAGGGGCACGCGAGGACCTCGCCGAGCGATTCCGCTCCTGCCGACGCGCGGACCCGACGACACACCAGGAATGATCCTCGGCTCTCGAGATAAGTCACCGCCCGAAAGCACCAGTTATCGTAGCACTACCCCCGCACCTCATGCAATTCCATGTCAGCGACGCCGCTCTGCTTTCTCGCCGAGCGACGGCTGCTTGGGCGCCAAAGGGGACCTCCTGAGCATCGCGACTCAGGGGCTCTTACCGGACCACGGGTCGCTCACCTCCTCGCCTTGACCACGGCATCGCGACCTGGCATACCAGCGACGGCTGACGCCGCCTTGGGACTGGGACCTGTCGACGCAGAGCACCAAGCCCTCGCGAGGTTCGAAAGGGAGAACTGAGCTAATACGGGATCAGCAACTCGCACAGCTCTACAACAAGGGTCATGTATTAACAAACAGGATTACAGGAACCTTACAAGCCCCCGTGGGGCGCATTTTGATTCCTCGCCGGGAACGGATCCTAAGGGGTGCTAACTAAACGCGCTCCTGCAAAAGATGCCATCATCAACAGTGGGCCGTCGAGCGCCGGTGCCAACCCCATCCAGATCAGGGTCGGCGACGGCCGAACGAGCCAGCCCTGCTCCAGGAGCGGCGCCGGCTCGCGGGCTTGTAGCTGTCGTCGCTCGTCTCCGGAGTCGCGAAGATCTCGCCGGACTCGTTGGATCCCCCGGCACCTCCGTCGCCTGCAGAGCCGCCAAGGGAGTGGTCGACGGGCCTAGCCATCACCATGGCGAGGTCCTGGCCACCTCTCCTGGGGCAGCACTCCACCCGGCGCCCGTCCGCGTCGAAGACCTTGAAGAACATCACCGAAGCGCCATCGAACTCCAAGTGGACCGCAAAGACGCCCCTCACCCTGCAAACCCGGGCGATCTCTCTCTAGCCACGAGTCATGAAGACCTCGCCCGGGGCAACGACCGTGACCTCTGCCTCGGTCGCGAGGGTGCTGCATCTGGTGTGCTGCAGCCAGAGCTCCAGGTGCTCCCTCGGCGGGATGAAGGAGTCGACGAAGGGAGGCAGACAGATCCAAGACTGGAGAGGAATGGCGACGTGGAGCACGAGCTCTTGGGGGGAGCCCTCGGCATGGACCCCAGGAGGAACAACCCACACCTTCGTGACCCGTCGGCGCCGACGACGGCGCTGACCGTGGGGATCGGCATCGACCCCTTCGAGGCCCTCGACATGGGCGTGCAAGGGAAGCGGGAACCCCGGCGGAGCTCGCTTGCACCGAAGCCTCGACACCACCTGACGGTCCTCCTCGTCCCGGCTGCAGAGGGCAAGCCGTTTCTTCGGCGGGAGTGAGTCTGGTCCCTCTCGAGGAGCCTTTCCCTTCTCCGCTGCAGAGAACCGGCGAATCGGAGCCATCGCGGCAAGACGGAGCAAGGATCGAGAAGAAGGAGAAGCAAGGAGGGATGGATCGGAAGGGCACGGGCAGTTCCGTACTTATAGCCGGCGAAGGCCAGCCGCCGGCCTCCACGATCACAGGTAATCATGACACGATTTGCATGCAGGGACTTGTCCAGCTCGCGCGATCACCAAGGAGACATGGGGAAGCGGAGACACCCACGTCCCATCAACCGCCACGTGGCGCCCAAGGCCGCAGGCTGTTAGGGCCCGCGGCGCTTCGCCCTTACCCTTTCGCCTCTCTGCACGGCCAAGCCCGGGCGCGACTTGGGCCCGGGGGCTACTGTCGGCGTTCTGGGAACGGGGGTCCCCAGACTTGCCTGCCTGCGGCCTACGGCGTGGCTCAAAAGGGGGCCGAGCATGGCCCATCTTCATCAACACAAGACTCAAGACCCTCGCGAGGGGCCAAGCCTCGCGGGGCGGGCGACATGGACCTTCCTCAGGCACGGCCTCGTCAGGCTGGCTCGCGAGGAGGCGGAGAGGTCAATGCAGGGTACCTCGCGAGGTGCCCGTGACGCAAGCCATGACGACTCAGGGCGCCAGGCGGGTGCCAGCGCGCGCAGCGTTTTCCTTTCCTCTTTGGTGCAAAGGGGGAAAGTGCAGCCGCCGAGTACCGAGGCATGAGGCAAAGGTTGCCATTTCGGTGCAACGAGACCAGGAACAGAAGGACTACGAGACGGAGGTCACCGTGGAGCCCAAGACGGCGTCATCACCAGAGCTTTGCGCAGGCGAAGACTGCTTTTTTCAGGATAGAAGATACTTATTGTCCCCTTCAAATTAGCCCGCCATTGTTGGCTCCCTTCCCGCTCAATATTTGGGAAGAGGACCAGGGCCTCTATAAATAGGACCAGCCACCCACATAGCGGGGGGTCGGTTTTTGGTCGACCCGCCGGCAAGTAAGCGTAGAACAGAGAGAGAGAGAGATAGAGAGAAAGGTGGCTGAACTCCTCCTAGCAGTTCATCGCCCCGTCCAAGAACAGACCCTCGCGAGGCTGTTCTTCCTCGTATTGTTCATCATCATCAGCCCCAAGAGGCAATCCACCCACCACACACTGGAGTAGGGTATTACACCACGACGGTGGCCCGAACCAGTATAAATCTCGTGTCTCTTGTGCAGTTATTTCAGTAGTCTAGATCCTTGCGAGACGGAGAGGTATAAGATGTAATCTCCGCGCGCACGCCAGTGTTCGAACCTTAAAGGTCTGCCGGAACCCCAAATCCGACAGCACCCGCCCCCGCTCCACCGCCGACGTCGAGCACCCCCCACACCCGCCCCCGCTCCACCGCCGTCAATGAG
>NC_041384.1:170229376-170243112 GCF_002162155.2 Triticum dicoccoides
GACGAGCACCCCCGCACCCGCCCCCGCTCCACCGCCGTCGACGAGCCACCGCATATATGTTACTCCCAAAAGCATATAAAGTTTGTCAAATTTTGAGCTATGGATATTTAGTTATGATTTAAACAAGTTTGAACATATACAAACACAAATAAATATCAAACAACATTTTAAATGTTGTTAACATGGCAACAAACTGCATATTATTTTTCTACATGAAATTCTGAGCATCTAGCATATGTGACATGTTATATTTGGATGCATGCACAAAAAGATAAGTGCAAAGAAAAAATGCATAAAACAAAAATTGGGGAGCGTGGGAATCGAACCCAGGACCTCCCAGTGTGTGTGCTGTGTGCTGACCAGTCGGGCTAGTGTGTGTGTTCTGTTTCGGATACAGTTAGGTGGAATATAACCTGAGTGCTCGAACTGTAATAAAAAATTTGTACTAATGGCGCACCTGGGGGTGGTGCGCCATTGCTGTCGTCGTACTTATGGCGCACCAGGGGGAGGTGCGCCATTGGTAACCCTCCCCCCGCTCCACCTGTTCCCCTCTGGCCTCTCTCCCTCCCCCACTCGACCTAACCTCGCCGCAGCCGCCCACGCGCCCCTGCCGCCTCCCTCTCCCCTTCGCCGCCTCCCCCCGAGCCCTGCCTCCCCCCAGAGCGCCGCCTCCCTCGCCTCGGAGCCGCCCCACCCCGAGTTCCACTAGGAGAGGAGGCCCCACATCCACCAGGAGAGGAGGCCCGCGACCTCCCCGCCGTCTATCCCCGCCTCCCCCAAGCTCGCCGTCTCCGCCCTCTATCGTCTCCGCTCCGGCCACCACCTCATCATGGTCAGGTAACCCTCCTCCCTCTGCCTCTCTTCTCCTCTCTTCCTCCTCTCCTCCCTCCCGACCATGCCCTCTTCTTCTCTCTTTTGCTAGGTTTAGGTCAAATCCCTCTCGAATTTAGGTCAAATTAGGTTCAAAAAATTGTGGGAGTAGTGCCTAGCAAATAGGTGCATTGGAGTACTTGGTACCTGCAAGATTTGGACACACTGAAAAAATGCACTGGACACACTGAAGAAAAATTTTGTGTCCAGTAAGATTAGAGAAAATTTTGTGCTGATGGTGTGCTGGTAGAACACACATTTTTTGTTAGTTCGTTGCCATGTCATGATAGGACATTCAGTTGTTTCTGTTGTTCACAATGCTCTAAATTTGTGTGCCAAAGAGAGTTTTCTCTGAATTTGTTGTTCACAATGCTCTAATGGTTTGTCAGTGAATGGTGGTGCAATGGTGGCCTTTGTTTCAAATATTTCAGCAATTACTTGACCATAAATAAAAAAGAAGATTTGGGGATGGTAACTCCTGTGTGGTTTCTATTAAATTTAAAATAGTGAGGGTGTCATTTTCATTCATTCATCTCTTTCTCTAGCTTGTCTAAAAGTTATGTTTACAATATTGCTGCATTTTCTAGAACAGCCACCAGACTATAATATTTCATAAGATGATGATATAGTTAAGAATATTACTTAAGGTATGCTTCTGAATATTGTTGTCCACAATGTCTTCTCGCCAAACGCTTATCCATTTAGGAGCCATGGTCATAAGCAGTCTGCTTGAGGGTGGTCTTCCACAACATATGGAATTTATCCATCTAATGTAGTCAATAGATGTTGTCAAGTGATTGTGTCATGGTTTTGGTTCTGTTTTTAAAAAGGAAAGCCAGTTGTTTAGGCTTCAAGAAAATATTTTCTCAGAATATTACTTCTAAGCCCAAGCTTGTTAATCATGTAACTTGAGAAAATTATTGGAGTAGATCAAATTCAGCCATTATAATGTTTGATGCCTGCATCAACACTTCTCTGTACTGCATGCGGTTGTTATAGTTGAGGGTCAAAAGTAGAGGTTAGCTTTAACATGATTCGCTAGTGCTTTCATCACTTGTGTGGTGATTGTCTTGGTCCTTTTCATTTTTGTCATGGCATTCTTGAGGTGCTGATGTGTCTGAGGGCATGAACCATGATCAGGTTGAGTTCAGATTTCATTAGATTAGATGGATTATTAGAACTTGACGTGGTTTTCCACTTAGCTATCTGAATTGAGAAAAAACATAGCTTTTGCTGTCTCTGAGGCAAAACTTGCTACTCCATATACAACTAATACTACTACTAGACAAGATACTACTCCATATACTACTAATACTACTATTGTATTTCATTTCAAAGTTCAAAATGCTGGTACTGAGATTTTCATTTCCAATGAGTGATTTTTTTTCCTAGCAGTAGAAAAAACATAGCAACTTCTCTGATGTTATAAAGTTGTTCTTATATGGGTGAAACTTCACTTGTTTTTAGGCTAGTGTAGGGTGTTGCTTCTTCTGTATGGGCCAACTATGTCACAAATAAATTGTTCCTTCTTCTGTATTTGACAAGTAATGACTTGCAAAGATGATGATCATCTTGCTAGTTTGCTAGGTTTTGTCCCCGAGAGGCCCTTGAGTTTGCCGGAATGTCGATTAACTTCCGTTCCGGCAAATTCGGGTACTCCATATGTCCTATTTTCAGCAAAGGTCATGCTGAAATTTTCCATGAATTTTAGCATGACTTTGCTAAAAATAGGACATATGGGGTACTTGCGACTAATGTTGATTATCTTCTGCTCAAAATTTATGCTTCTATAATGTTGTAAGGGTACTAATTGGTCTCTTCTGCTGCTTATCAGAGATGGGGGGAAGCAGCCACCGCCGCTCTGCCTCACCGGAGTACGAATTGGATGCTTTCGAGTTCTTCACTATCATACTTTCTTCTTCAGTATCAGCCAAGAGGAAGGTATATAAAACGAGAGATCTCCCCTTCACCCATCTCATTATGATAACTCTGTTGTTTGCTACATCACTCATTGTCCCAAATTGCAGAGGCTGCCTGACGCTTTTATGAAGATGCTGGGTGAAGATCCGCCAGATAATGTGAAGCTCTGACAGGCCGACAGTGGGGTTCGCAGGTTGTGGGACATGGAGTTGGTGATCGAGGAGGGCCACATGTACCTGTGCCGTGGCTGGGAGAAGTTCTACAGTGCCTACGACCTGCGGACCGGGTACTTTCTTCTCTTGAGGTACGATGATGACGCCACAATGCTCATCGTGAAGGTTTTCAACAAGACTATGTGTCGCATGCGCTACGCTGAAGACGAAGATGCCAGTGCGTTCTGCCTCTTCTTATTCCTCCATATTTGGCTTTGTCTCACATCGATTGTTAACGGTCATTGTTGCATTTGGACAGGCAATGGGAGCAGCAGCAGGGACACTGGCTACAGCCAAAGCAGCAGCGATTATGGCTGTAGCAAAAGCAACAGCGATTCTGGCCTTAGCGAAAGCAGCAGCGATTCTGGCAGCAGTGAAGACAACAAGAAGGATGATCCGGACTGGAGTGGGGTAGAAGAGGAGCAGAGTGGGGATGAGGAGCTGCAGGATGACGATGGGCATCAGGCTGGGGATGACCTAGCGCTGGTGGTGGCTGACCAAAGGCAAGAGATGGTGGTGGCTGACCAGGTGCAAGAGATGGTGGTGGCTGACCATGGGCAAGAGATGGTGGTGGCTGACCATGGGCAAGAGATGGTGGTGGCTGACCATGGGCAAGAGATGATGGTGGCTGAGGGTGGCCTCGCGATGGTAGTGGTGCCTAACAATTACCACGCACCGGTGGTGGCGCCGGCGATCCCACAGCTGGGCGACATGACCACGCCAATTGTGGTAGAAGACTACATCCCACAGCTGCCTCCACTGCCTCCACCGCCTCGCCGCTCTTGGCGCATCAGGCTGAGGAAGGAGAAGGAGAAGAACAATGAGAACTGAACTATGTCAGGTATGTCAGATCTCCAAAATGATATATATATATATACTTAGTTACCTATTTATCTCTAATATTCTTAGTTTCCTATAGGTTAGCTGCAAAATTACTTATGTTAGCACAAAATGATCAAGTTTACATAATAAGCTTATAGTCTTCTTTTTATTCTTCTTCTTATCCAAAATGACATATGTTAGCTTCATTTTACCTAAGTTGGCTCTAATATGCTAACTTAGAGCTTATATTCTTAGTTTCCTATAGGTTAGCTCCAAAATTACTTATGTTAGCACAAAATGATCAAGTTTACATAATAAGCTTATAGTCTTCTTCTTATTCTTCTTCTTATCCAAAATGACATATAGGTTAGCTTCATTTTACCTAAGTTGGCTCTAATATGCTAACTTAGATCTTATATGCTTAATTTCCTATAGGTTAGCTCCAAAATTACTTATGTTAGCACAAAATGATCAAGTTTACATCATAAGCTTATAGTCTTCTTCTTATTCTTCTTATTCTTCTTCTTATTCTTCTTCTAGTCTTCTTCTTCTTCTCTTCTTCTTCTTCTTCTAACTTCTTGTTTATCATTTTGCAGATTTGATTTAATTCACGGAAGCTTGCATGGATGGAGTGCTTCTTTTCCATTTGTGTTTTTATTTTGTATCAATGTGAAACTTTTGTGAATTGATGGATAACGGTGTTGAATGAACATTGTGAAACTTTTGTAATATGTAACGATGGAACTATGTGTTGGCTATGTATGTATATATGATGAAACTTGTGTGTTGGATATGATCTGGTGGACGCAGGTAACATCGTTACATATGGCCCCCTGTATGTAAGGTAAGCAGATCTGTGTTGTATGTTATCTCTAATATTTTTTAACCTGTGAAAATTTCAGAAATGAAAAAAATCCCTAATATTCATACTAGTGGCGCACCACACAAGACACTAATGGCGCACTGTTATAATCACACTAATGGCGCATCACCCAACAGTGCGCCATTAGTATGCCAAAGCACATGGTTAAATATGGCCCCCTAGGAGGCATACTAATGGCGCATGGTGTTCTATACTAATGGCGCACTACTCGGTGCGCCATTAGTAAGAAATACTAGTGGTGTGATACTAATGGCGCACCAGCAGTGCGCCATTTGTGGGCAAAACTGGTGTGCCATTACTAGCCCTTTTCCTAGTAGTCAACCCTTTACTTGTGCGTGGGCAGTCGCAGCCACACGCCTGTGGCCACACTTGGTGGAGCAAAGTTAGCAAAGGCACAAGACTACCAGAGCAGCGCCAAGCCGAAGGCGTGAGAAGCAGAGGGACAAGGTGGGCTTTCCCCGGCAAGAGCCTTGCCGGGGGAGCTTACGTAGCCCCATTAAGAGTCTTGCCGGGGCAACTTGCCCAACACCAGCAGAGCCGTCACCCTTGAGACTAAGAGTTCTGACACCGTCGACAACATTGGAACCAAGGCTCGGGAGGCGCATGCATGGTAGCATGCAGATCTTTGTGGAGACCAAGAACATACAAGACTAGATGAGGACCAGAAGACAGAAATCCCCCGGCAAGATCCTTGCCGGGGACGCTCACGAGACCCATGACAAGACCCTTACCGGGGACACCTGCGAGGCCCCGGCAAGGCCCTTTCCGGGGACATCTGCGGGGCCGCAGCCAGGCCCCCACCTGCCAAGGCTCCACCACCATTCCAATACAATAGTCAACCCACCAACAAGGCAGGCACCTGCGTGGCGACGTGTAGCTTCCAGGCCAAGTCCGCAAGCACCTGCGTGGTGGCATGCAGATCTTCGTGAAGACTCTGCCACCGCACCAACTCAGCAACTAGCCAGCTAGCGTGGCGCTGCACGCCTCGTCATCTTGGACGTGCGTCAGAGCGAGACGAGGCGGCAATGGACGAGATGAGCTTCCCTGCCATCCTCGATAGAGAGAGGGGGCATGTCGGTAGCACATTAAATGAGTTTGTCCTACGGTACTAGGTGATAGACTTGTATACAGTACAACTTTCCACCACACTGTGTGCCACTGTGGCGACCCCTTAGGCTATAAATAGAGGCCCGAGGAATACTGGAGAGGGATTCAAATTTTTTGGACCCTGCATGCTTTGTAGCTAGTCCAAGAACACCGGATAAACACAAACTAGCAGGAGTAGGGTATTACGCATCACTTGCGGCCCGAACCTGGATAAATTCCCCGTGTTGATCTTCTAAACCCGCTCCTTCCACAGCCCTGCACTCGCCAACCGTAGAAGGGATTCTCCATGATCCCATAGGTGTCCTTTCCACTAACGTCTTTGGCGCGCCAGGCAGGGGGCGTGAGCTGTGAAAATCCAGTTTTGGAGTCAACTTACCGACTCCTTCCTCGCGATGGCTCGAGAGGAGAAGGCGACGACGATCAGCCGCACTCTGGTGCCGTCCGCAGCCGCAATGACTGTCCGCGTGGCTGCAAAAAGCTAACTCATGCACAACCTTGAGCATTTCTTCTTAATATAAGGTTATTCTCCTCGAAAGATTTTGTTCTTTGTACAGAAAACCTGCACGCAATGGGACCCTTCCGCTATTGGCAACACCCTTGTTCTATTTCAAGTCCGCTCAACAGTTCAAGCGGCCGCGCTAAGAACAGCAAGGTGACCTGCCCGCTATTAGCAACGCCCTTGTTCTGTTTCGAGTCCACTCAACAGTTCAAGCGGTCGCGCTGAGAGAGGCAAGGTGGTTTGTCCAGCAGCAAGCGCCCCCTGGCAAGCTGCTAAGGATTCGTCCTCACAGCGCCATAGCATGGGTTTACGCGCCGGCGAACCTAACCTACTGGGCGTAGGGTGTATACATACAAAGAAAGATTGTCACAGGAAGATAGCATGTTTATCTTAAAGTACTATAGAGTTATATTACACCAATTGTTGCTGCTGTTCCAACTTAAGATAAAATCTTCTTGGTCATGATCTCGCAGCGGCAATGAGAAACGGGGTGGCTAGTCCTGGCGTTGGCCCTCCACTCTCTGGACTCCGTCGACGCAGCTGATGATGGGCTCGATATGCTGTTTGAGCGCCGCGAGGTCCGTCCCCTCCGGCAAGCTCTCCAGCGTGTCAGCGAAGTCGACACCGGGGTTCCAGAACGCCACCTTGGTGAGTACCTTGGTTAGGGCACCCCGGCAGAGCCTCCGGGACTCGTTGGCTAGATAGGCTGCTCGATTGGAGCGGAGCTGCTCCAAGGCTTCGAGGACGCCCTCGAAGAACAGGGTCAGCCTGGTGTTGGGGCTCACGTTTGGCTCCTAGGAGTACCTGACGTCCGGCAAGCCCATGACGGCGAGCTGCGCGGTGAGCTTCCCGGCGATGTCGACGAGGAGGCTAATCCAGATGTTTACGCCCTTCGCATAATCCTTGTGCTCGGCGGCATCATTGTTTCGCAGCCGCTTCTCGTCCTTCAGGGCTTTGTTCAGGGTCTCCTCACGAAACCTGGCCTCCGAAAGCTTCCCCTCCAAGCCGTCCAGTTTCAGCTTCAGGTCATTGATGGAGTCATTGGCCTCGGAGAGCAGCTTGGCCTTGTCGGAGATGGCGACCTGTGCCTCCGCCAGAGTACGGCTGGCCGTGTCCCTCTCCCCCGTTAGCTCCGAGGCCTTCTTCTTCAACTCCTCCAGCTCCAGCTCCAGCTTCTTCACTTTGCCAGCATGAACCCAGGCCAGAGCATCGAGTGTGTCCTTGTGCCTCTGCTCCAGCTCCTGGGTCCGCTGCGCGACGAGCTTCTCGACATCCTCATCCTTGCCGCAGAGCATGGCGGCGAGCGCTTCCTCACAAGCGGCAAGGTACTCCTCCTGGGATTCCAGCAAGGTCTGCTGCTATTGCCGGGGCAGCTTCGTCTGCGGCGGCCTGATTCTTTGCCACCTCCTGGGCCTTCTCGATATCGGCCTGCTTCAGGATGAGCTCCCACTTGTGCTCCTCCAGCTCACCCTGTGCAGCCCTCAGTTCATCCCTGGCCTCACTGAACCAGACCTGCGTCTCGGTGACACGCTCCTCAAAATCCACTTCTGCCTTGTCCACCGCCGCCATCCTGGATTTTACCTTGTCTTGGCGGGCACGGTGGAGTGCCTAGAGCCTTTGGAAGTTGGCGCTCAAGGCTGAGAGGAGCTGCCCCTCCTGGGAACCGCCGCCGCCCCCGCTCAGTTCATCAACAACCTGGAGCCCAGCGGTTGCGGGCACTTCATCATCAAACACCTCCCCTTCGGTTGGCGCTCTGGTGCCCACCATCCCCGGGAGGTGGACGAACAAATCGTTGCCGACCTTCAAGTACTTGCCCAGGGCGGGGCAGGATGGTCATCGGCCAGCTCCTCCTCGGCAGCAGCCTCGCTAGGCTACCAGGCAGGCCCCTTGTTGGGCTCCCCGACAGACCCCTTGCCGGCTCCCCCGGCAGCGGTCTTGCCGGCTCCCCCGGCAGGCCCCTTGGCGGACTCCTCAGTAGCAGTCTTGGCAGCCTCCTCGACAGCAATCTTGTCGGCCTCGGCCTCGGCCTCCTTGGCGGCCTCCTCGATGACGGTACCAATATCCTCCTGGTCTGCCGAGGGAGGGTGTGGATACCAAGAAGGAGAACGAGGCGAGGCCAAAATCAAGGTTCAAAAAATAAAAAAAGGGACGAGGGGCAGGCCACTTACCCATGCCGAGCTGGGAAGAAGTGGTTCCCTCCTCGCCAACGTTCATCGCCGGGACGGAGCCACCGACGCCAAGTTCGCCTCCTCCTCCTCCGTGTGCATGGGCTCGGTGCTTGGTGCCCTTGCCGGGGACGCCCCTCTGGGCAGCGTGGTCGATGGGGGCGGCGTGTTGGGGGTGGCCCTTAGTGGCTCCCCCTGCCGCCGCTCTCCTCGTGCAAAACTGGCAAGGTCAGCACCAAGGATTCATGTCCCGATGCCCGTCAACAAAGAGTGACTGATGAACCCACACTGGGGGCTGAGGCGGGGGCTGCGTCGGGGGCTATTGTCGGGCTGATCTCCACCACCACCGGCGTGTGGAGCGCCAGCCGGGGGCTTATCGCTCATCAGGCCCTGGCCCTCTTTGCCACCCCCTAGGCCAGCGTCTCCATGTCCCTGTGAAGATAACATCAAGTCAAAGGAGGATGACATAGACGTGGGGTCAGGAGATGATGGGGGGCGAAGTACTTACTCGTCCTCCACCTCCTCTTCCATTGGCTTCCTCTTCCTCTTCGGGCTAAAGGACCCGAGGTCGAACTCGACCTCCAGGATGTTGTCCGAAGGAGGAGGAGAAGGGGATGGGGTCCTGCGCCGCTTGGACGAAGAAGAGGCAGCCGCTGTCTTCTTTGCTGTCGTGGCCTTCGCCGTCTTCATCGTTGCCGCAGCCTTCATCGCCCTCGTCTGGCGCACGGGCTGCCCCTGAGCCTGTTGCCGCTGTGCGGTCCTGCCGGGCCGGACCGGCTCGCCGGAGCTAGCCCGCCACAGGACGTGTTTCTTCCCCGTGGATGGGGGGTCATCTGTCTCGGCCTCCTCTTTGGCCGACTCCTCGACCACGTCTTCGACGAGGGGGGCCCCAGCGCCGGCGCTGCTCGCCTCCCAGCAGACTTCACCCACCCGGTGAACTCTTTATCCTCCATGGCTGTGTCGGCCTCGTCCTCCACGGCGCCGGCGCTGCCAGCCCCCTTGGCAAGCGCCGCCTCCGCCGCCCTGGCGGCGATGTAGTCCAGCTCCTCCTTGGTGGTGTCGCAGATGAGTAGCGGCTCGTCGTGGAAATATTTCTCCGACAAGTTGTCGAAGAACGCCTACACCTCCTCCACTTTCTGCTCGACCCAGAGCAGATCAAGTCCGTGCGCGTTGCAGTCCGGCATCATGGTAATGATGGCGATATGGCGAGAGTTGCTGCTCAATGGGACCACTCCCGCCGGCAACCCGAACAGAGACACCTTGACGGTCTTGCCGGCCTTCTCGGCTCTGCCAGTCCTCTCAGCCCTGCCGTCGTCACTCACCTTGAGCTGGAAAAGCCTCTGGCAAAAGTGAGCATGCCCCATCACCGTGAAGTTGTGGTTCAAGCCAGTGCGGAGCCTCATGACGTCACCCACGTTCTTGTAGTCCCAGGACGGCCTCCCCTTGTTGTGCAGTGGGGCAATCTGGCGGCAGATGAAATCAGCCCTGATCATTTCAAAGGTTTGCCCAGCCACGGTGAGACGATTGATCCTGGTGGTGGCGACCGAGAGCTTCTTGTCGTTGGCATCGAGGTCGTTCCAGTCCTTGCAGTGGACCGGCGGGCTCTAGCGAACCAGGCAGAACTCCCGTGGATCCTCCTCCTCGATCCAGCGCCACCATCTCCACCACTCCTCCCACCTCTCCTTCTGGGCACCCTCCGGATACGTGCCTTTCTCCTGAGACCTCGGGATCTAGGTGACGCATCCGGAGATGGTGCCCCCTGACTGGATGCAAGGATAGAAGTAGTGGCGGAAGAGCGCCGTGCTAGGGAGCACTCCAGCGAAGCCCTCGCAGAGATGGTCGAGGAAGGCCATGCATGCCACGGCATTTGGCATAAGATCCAGAAGATGGAAGCCGCAGGTGTGCATGATGTCGTTGAAGAAGTCCGAGAAAGGGGGGCAGAGCCTGCAAGAGAAGTAGTCGACGAAGAAGGGGTACCAATTTGGGCCAGCCTCGGTGAAATCGGCAAGTACGATGCGCGTGGCAGGATGCCCCGTCGTCTTCCTCCCCCACAGGGGCTTTGAAGAAGTCCCTGAGATGGACCGCATTGATCGTCGAGGGGAAGTAGGTGTGCTGCATCCGAAGCACCGCCAACTCACTCTCCGGTGCCTCTTTCTCCCCGGCATCCTTGGCCGCCCCTTGCCTTTGCCTATCTTGGGTGCCATAGCGACTGAGAGATTATGGGCAATGAGAGCGTGGCGGCGGCGAGCAAAGGAAAGAGCAGGAGGAAGAAGAAGGGAGCGACAGTTCCGAGATTGGGAAGGGCACAGGGGGTAAATGAGAAGTGCAACTATGGTTTTCCCTTTTTATGGGGAAGGCGCGGGCCGCCTCTTTACCATTTACCACGATGTGATGCAAGCGTGCTGCAACCGCCCCATGCACGACGCCCACATCACACATTCCATGCGGGTCATGGGGAAGCGCAACTGCCGAGGGAGTTACTGCGGTAAAACTCTACCACGCGTACCCGCACACTGTTCTGGGCCTAGCCCAATAACGCTCCACACCTATATGTGGCCCAGGCCTGGGGCTCCTGTCGGTTTACAAAAGTAGGCATCCTTTTTGTACCCCTTTACTTGTGCGCGGGCAGTCGTAGCCACATGCCTGCGGCCACGCTTGGCGGAGTAGAGGAAGCGAAGGCACAAGACTACCGGAGCAGCGCCAAGCCGAAGGCGCGAGAAGCAGAGGGACAAGGTGGGCTTTCCCCGGCAAGAGCCGTGCCGGGGGAGCTTACATAGCCCTAGCAAGATTCTTGCCGGGGCAACTTGCCCAACACCAGCAGAGCCCGCCACCCTTGAGCCTAAGAGTTCTGACACTGTCGACAACATTGGACCCAAGGCTCGGGAGGTGCCTGCATGGTGGCATGCAGATATTTGTGGAGACCAAGAACGTACAAGACTAGATGTGGACCAAAAAACGGAAATCCCCCGGCAAGGACGCTCACGAGACCCCCGGCAAGACCCTTGCCGGGAACACCTGCGAGGCCCCAGCAAGGCCCTTGCCAGGGACATCTGCGGGGCCGCAGCCAGGCCCCCGCCTGCCAAAGCTCCACCATTGTTCCAATACAGCAGTCAACCCGCCAACAAGGCAGGCACCTGCATGGCGACGTGCAACTTCCATACCAACTCCGCAAGCACTTGCGTGGTGCCATGCAGATCTTCATGAAGACTCTACCACTGCACCAACTCAGCAGCTAGCCAGCCAGCGTGGTGCTGCACGCCTAGTCAGCTTGGACGTGCATCGGAGCGAGACGAGGTGGCGGCGGATGAGACGAGCTTCCTTGCCATCCCTAATAAAGTGAGGGGGCATGTCGAAAGTGCATTAAATGCCTTTGTCGTACGGTACCAGGCAATGGACTTGTATCCAGTACAACTTTCCACCTCATGTGTGCCACTATGGTGACCCCTTTGGCTATAAAAGG
The DNA here is from genome assembly GCF_002162155.2 of Triticum dicoccoides. NCBI lineage: Eukaryota > Viridiplantae > Streptophyta > Magnoliopsida > Poales > Poaceae > Triticum > Triticum dicoccoides. The sequence continues at coordinate 170,241,315 of NC_041384.1, forward strand.
AGGCCCGAGGCAGAGTGGAGAGGGATTCGGATTTTTTGGTCCCTACATGCTTTGTAGCTAGTCCAAGAACACCAGATAAACACAAACTAGAAGGAGTTGGGTATTACGCATCACTTGCGAACCGAACCTGGATAAATTCCCCGTGGTGATCTTCTAAACCCGCTCTTTCCACAACCCCGCGCCCGCCAACCGTAGAAGGGATTCCCCGTGATCTCATAGGTGTCATTTCCACTGACAGCACCGATGACAACTTACTTGAGGGGTCTTGCTCAATCCCTAGGTAGGTATGGTGGATACTTGAAAATAAGATTTGGGTTTAAGGGTTTTTGGATGCACAAGTAGTATCTCTACTTAGTGCGGAATTTTTGGCTAGCAAAGATAGGGGCAAGCACCACATGTTAAAGGGTCTATGACAATATGACTTCTATGTGAATATGAGAAAACATAAATCATTAAGTTGTCTTCCTTGTCCAACGTCAATAATTTTGGCATATAATATTTTGATGAGGGCTCACAATCACAAAAGATTTTAGGATAGTATATTTATATGTGAATCTTCTTTTCCCTTATTAATTCTTACATGAGTTGCATCATTGACTAATGTTATGTTTGTCAATCTCTAATAAAATTTTCTACTTATACTTTTCCTTATGTGGTGCCATCACCTACCATAGGATTAGTATATAATCTTTTCTTTATTTATTTCCTTTCTTATTTCTTTTCTTTATTTGCAACATGAAAGTAAAGAAAGCAAAAACTCATACTAAACTTTATTATATAACTAGCACACGATTACAAGGATAGAACACTAAGCAAGCTCACAAAGAAGAAAGGATCGAACTAAACTTTTATTCATCTAAAGCAAAAGGATCGAAATAATAAGTAAAAGCAAAAAGATAGTGGGATGATACAATACTGGGGCACCTCTCCCAAGCTTGGCGGAAGCCAAGGGGAGTGCCATACCCGATACACAGTTCTCTTTTGGTGGAGAAGGTGATGGTGGTGATGAAGAAGAAATCTTGTCCTCGGATTTCCATGGCAGTGGTCCACCATCGTAAGAGGAGGAGTGAGTCTCACGAGTCCTGCAACTAGCAGCCAAACTCATACCGCCTCATATTCAAAGACTTGGTTTTGAAGATCATAGATCTGGCTTTGGAGGAAGTTGATTTGCTCGTTGAAGGTGAAGATGATGTCCTTCATGGGCTTTCCATCCACCTTGAGATCACGGGAAAGGTTCGTGATCATGAGGTGATTGGCATTGAGCCCACGCTCCACCATCCCCTTGCACCAGAAGACATCTTGCTCCACAGCTTTAAGCCTAGCCTCCATGGTTCCCATCCCCTTGGGACATGGTACATAACGGAGGTGAAGCGCCCCCTCATGCATCTGGATGACCTGAGGGTGCTGCACCACTTCCTGCAGATATGGGTTGATGACGTTCTTGAAGAACTTGTCCTTGTGGTATCTTGAAGAGGCCATAGTAGATGGGATCTGACAGAAAACAACAAGGAAAAGAGAACAGAGGCTTTCTCCACGATACGGTGATCAACAGGTTTGGGAAGTATATATAGATTTTTTTATCTTGGAGGACAAGTATATGGTAGAAAAGGGAGTACGGAAGGTGTCCCAGGTGGGCACAGCCCACCTGGGCGCGCCAGGCAAGCCTGGCGCGCCCTGGTGTCTTGTGCCCACCTGGGGACACTTCCTGGAAGTTTCTTTATTCCAAAAATTCTTAAATATTCCAAAACTAATAAAAAATATTTTTGCGGATTTTTTGGAGTTCGTTTACTTACGTATC
>NC_041384.1:170243709-170296908 GCF_002162155.2 Triticum dicoccoides
TGGTATCTTGAAGAGGCCATAGTAGATGGGATCTGACAGAAAACAACAAGGAAAAGAGAACAGAGGCTTTCTCCACGATACGGTGATCAACAGGTTTGGGAAGTATATATAGATTTTTTTATCTTGGAGGACAAGTATATGGTAGAAAAGGGAGTACGGAAGGTGTCCCAGGTGGGCACAGCCCACCTGGGGACACTTCCTGGAAGTTTCTTTATTCCAAAAATTCTTAAATATTCCAAAACTAATAAAAAATATTTTTGCGGATTTTTTGGAGTTCGTTTACTTACGTATCATGTACCTCCTTATTTTCACGATACTGGAGTGTTCCAGAAGGACTCTTTTATGTGTTCTTCCTGTGTCTAAGTTTGGATAATATTACTTTCAACATTAATGGGCATACCTGAGATATAATGCTTTATTCGTTGCCCATTGACAACCTTTGGGTTATTACCTTCGGAATTATTTATTTTGATGGCTCCCGACCGGTAAACCTCCTCGATGACGTATGGGCCTTCCCATTTTGAGAGGAGTTTTCCCCCAAAGAATCTGAAACGAGAGTTGTACAAAAGAACATATTCTCCGACTTTAAACTCACGCTTTTGGATCCTTTTTTCATGCCATCTTTTTACTTTTTCTTTAAATAATTTTGCATTTTCATAAGCTTGGGTTCTCCATTCATCTAGTGAGCTAATATCAAATAACCTCTTTTCACCAGCAAGTTTGAAATCATAATTGAGTTGTTTGATGGCCCAATATGCTTTATGTTCTAACTCAAGAGGCAAATGACAAGCTTTTCCATAAGCCATTTTATAAGGAGACATACCCATAGGATTTTTATATGCTGTTCTATAAGCCCAAAGTGCATCATCTAATTTCTTAGACCAATTCTTCCTGGACCTATTGACACTCTTTTGCAAAACTAATTTTATTTCCCTATTCCTAAGTTCAACTTGACCACTAGACTAAGGATGATAGGGAGACGCAATTCTATGATTAGCATCATTCTTGGCAAGCATTTTACGGAAAGCACCATGAATAAAGTGTGAACCACCATCAGTCATTAAATATCTAGGGACTCCAAACCTTGGTAAAATAACTTCCTTAAGCATTTTAATAGAGGTATTATGATCAGCACTACTAGATGGAATTGCTTCTACCCAATTAGTAACATAATCAACAGCAACCAAAATATGAGTATACCCATTAGGGAAAGGAAAAGGTATCATGTAATCAAATCCCCAAACATCAAATGATTCAACAGCAAGTGAATAATTCATAGGCATTTCTTGACGCTTACCGATATTACCTATTCTCTGGCATTCATCAAAAGATAAGACGAACTTACGAGCATCCTTGAAGAGAGTAGGCCAATAAAATCCAGATTGCAATACCTTGTGAGCAGTTCTATCTCCAGCATGATGCCCTCCATAAGCTTCAGAGTGACATTTCCGTAGGATTTGTCCATGTTCATGCTCAGGTACACAATGTCTAATAATACCATCTATTCCTTCTTTATAAAGGTGTGGGTCATCCCAAAAGTAATGTCTTAAATCATAGAAGAATTTTTTCTTTTATTTGTATATAAAGCTAGGTGGTAAATATTTAGCAAGAATTTAATTAGCATAATCAGCATACCAAGGAATACTCTGAGAAACATTTATTGCAGCTAACTGCTCATCAGGAAAACTATCATCAATAGGTAGTGGATCATCAAGCACATTTTCAATCCTAGATAAATTATCAGCTACTGGGTTCTCAGCTCCTTTTCTACCAATTATATGTAAATCAAATTCTTGTAACAAGAGAACCCAGCGAATAAGTCTAGGTTTAGCATCTTTATTTTCCATAAGATATTTAATAGCAGCATGGTCTGTGTGCACAGTCACTTTGGAACCAACAATATAAGGTCTAAATTTATCACAAGGAAACACCAGTGCTAAGAATTCTTTTTCAGTAGTAGTATAATTTCTTTGACCAATGTCTAGAGTTTTACTAGCATAGTGAATAACATTAAGTGTCTTATCAACTCTTTGTCCTAGAACAGCACCAACAACATAAACACTAGCATCATACATAATTTCAAAAGGCAAGTTCCAATCAGGTGTTTGAACAATAGGTGCAGAAATTAAAGCTTTCTTAAGTGTTTCAAAGGATTCTAAACAATCATCATCAAAAACAAAAGGAATATCCTTCTGCAAGAGACTAGTAAGAGGCCTATAAATTTTTGAAAAGTCTTTCATAAATCTCCTATAGAAACCAGCACTTCTCAATTCAAGACAAGATCTACGAATACCTTTTCTATCTTTAGGACATGGCATTTTCTCAATTGCATCAACCTTAGCTCTATCCAATTCAATACCTCTTTCAGAAATTTTATGACCAATGCCTTCATTAACCATAAAGTGGCACTTCTCCCAATTCAAGACAAGATTTTTTTGTTCACATCTCTCCAAAACTCGATCAAGATTGCTTAAACAATCATCAAAAGACTTCCCATAAACAGAAAAGTCATCCATGAAAACCTCAACAATCTTTTCACAAAAGTCAGAGAATATAGCAGTCATACATCTTTGAAAGGTAGAAAATGCATTACATAAACCAGAAGGCATACGTCTATAAGCATAAGTTCTAAAGGGACAATTAAAAGTGGTTTTTTCTTGATCAGGTTGAGAAAAGGTATTTGTGAAAAACCAAAATATCCATCAAGGAAGCAAAAGTGTGCTGCTAAGATAACCTTTCAAGCATTTGATCAATAAAAGACAAAGGGTAATGATCTTTTCTAGTTGCTTTGTTTAATTTTCTAAAATCTATTACCATTCTATAGCCTGAATAATTCTTTGTGGAATAAGTTCATTCTTATCATTAGGAACAATAGTTATACCTCCTTTCTTAGGAACACAATGAACATGGCTTACCCATCTACTATCAGCTATGGGATAGATTATACATGCTTCCAAAAGTTCTAATATTTCCGTTCTTACCACTTCTTTCATATTCGGATTTAACCCAAGTTGGTGATCAACAACGGGTTTAGCGTCAGGTTCCATATTAATTTTATGCTGACATAGAGTGGGGCTAATGCCCTTTAAATCATCAAGAGTATATCCAATAGCAGCTCGATGCTTCCTCAGAACTTTCAATAATCTTTCTTCTTCATGTTCTGAAAGGTTAGCACTAATAATAACAGGATATATCTTCTTTTCATCAAGATAAGCATATTTCAAAGTGTCTGGCAATTGTTTTAATTCAAACACAGGATCACCTTTAGGTGGAGGAGGACCTCCTAGAGTTTCAATAGGCAAATTGTGTTTAAGCAGAGGACGTTGTTCAAAGAAAATTTTATCTATTTCATTTCTTTCATGTATATGAAAATCATTCTCATGGTCTAGTGAATATTGTTCTAAAGGATCAGTAGGTGGTATAGCAATAGAAGCAACACCAATTAATTCATCTTTACTAGGCAATTCTTTTTCATGAAGATTTCTACTAAACTTGGAAAAATTAGACTCATGAGACTCATTGCCAAAACTAACACTGACAATTTGTTTCTCACAATCTATCTTAGCATTAACAGTGTTCAAGAAAGGTCTACCAAATATAATGGGACACAAGTCATCTTGTGGGGAACCAAGAACAAGAAAATCAGTCGGGTATTTCATTTTCCCACACAAAACTTCAACATCTCTAACAATCCCAATTGGTGATATTATATCTCTATTAGCAAGTTTAATAGTAACATCTATTTCTTCTATCTCTGCGGGTGCTATGTCTTTCATAATTTCTTGATATAAGGTATAAGGAATATCACTCACACTAGCATCTATGTCATATAAACCATGATAACAGTGATCTCCTATTTTAACTGAGATGACAGGCATGCCAACAACAGGTCTATGTTTATCTTTCTCACCAGGTTTGGCAATTCTACCAACTTCTTCATAGAAGTAAATAACATGCCCATCCATATCTTCTTCCAAGAGATCTTTAACCATAGCAATACTAGGTTCTATTTTGATTTTCTCATCAGGTTTAGGTGTTATAATATAGATTTTGTTAACCATAGTTGAAACTTTAGCATGTTCCTTTATCCTAACAGGGAAAGGTGTTTTCTCAATATAAGCAGAAGGAACAATTGGAACAACATTATAAAGTATAGTTCCTTCTTTAACTGGTACCGGTTCTTTAATTTGTTCTTTAATAGGTGGGTGGTATTTAAACCACTTCTCCTTAGGGAGTTCAACATGAGTAGCAAATGATTCACAAAAGGAGGCTACTATCTCAGAGTCAAGTCCATATTTAGTGCTAAACTATTGAAAAGCATCGGTATCATAAAAGATTTAACACAATCATACTTAAGTTTAATACTTGACTCTTTACCTTTGTCGAGTTACCATTCTTCAGAGTTGCATTTAATTCTTTCCAAAAGATCCCACCGGAATTCAATGGTCTTCTTCATAAAAGAACCAGCACAAGAAGTATCAAGCATGGTTTGATCATTACGAGAAAGCTAAGCATAAAAATTCTGGATAATAATTTCTCTTGAGAGCTCATGATTGGGGCATGAATATAACATTGACTTAAGCCTCCCTAGCTAGAGAGATCCTTTCTCCTTCACGAGGCCAAAAATTATATATATAATTCCGATCACGATGAACTAGATGCATAGGATAAAAATTTTGGTGGAACTCCAATTTCAAACGATTCCAATTCCATGATCCAACATCATCACATAGCCCATACCATGCCAATGCTTTTCCCTTCAAAGATTAAGGGAAAACCTTCTTCATAACTTTATCTCCGGGTAAACCTGCAAGCTTAAACAATCCACAAATTTGTTCTACATATATCAAGTGCATATCAGGATGTCCGGTTCCATCTCCTGCATAAGGATTAGCTAGCAGTTGTAATATCATACCCAAAGGAATTTCATATTCAATATTTTCAGTAGGTGCAGTAGGTTGAGGGGTAACTAATTGTGGTTCCAGACGAGGTGAAGAAACCCCGAAGAAACCCCTCAAAGGATTGTTTTCCATAGTAACAAGTGACAATAAATTTCAGCACACTATATAAATGTTTCCTTACCAAATTTCACTTACCAAAGGCGCTTCAATCCCTGGCAACGACACCAGAAAATAGCCTTGATGACCCACAAGTATAGGGGATAAATTGTAGCTCTTTTCGATTAGTAAGAGTGTCGAACCCAACGAGGAGCAGAAGGAAAGGACAAGTAGTTTCCAGTAAGGTAATGTCTGCAAGTGCTGAAATTGTAAGTAGCGAACTAGTTTGATAGCAAGATGTTTTTAACGAGCAAGTAACGATAGTAGTAACAAAAGTGCAGCAAGGTAGCCCAATCCTTTTGAGGCAAAGGATAGGACAAAACGGTCTCTTATGATAAGCAAAGCGTTCTTGAGGGTACACGGGAATTTCATCTAGTCACTTTCATCATGTTGGTTTAATTCGTGTTCGCTACTTTGATAATTTGATATGCGGGTGGACTGGTGCTTAGGTGTTGTTCTTACTTGAACAAACCTCCTACTTATGATTAATCCTCCTACTTATGATTAACCCTCCCGCAAGCATTAAACATTTGGATCCAATCGGTCCCTTACGGAATAGCGCATAAACTGGGGTTTAAGCTTCTATCACTCTCGCAACCTGAGGGAGTCCTGGATTAGGGGGTGTTCGGGTAGCCGGACTATACCTTCAGCCGGACTCCTGGACTATGAAGATACAAGATTGAAGACTTCGTCTCGTGTCCGGATGGGACTTTCCTTGGCGTGGAAGGCAAGCTTGGCGATGCAGATATTCAAGATCTCCTACCATTGTAACCGACTCTGTGTAACCCTAACCCGATCCAGTGTCTATATAAACCGGAGGGTTGTAGTCCGTAGGACAGAATCAACTCCATACACAACAATCATACCATAGGCTAGCTTCTAGGGTTTAGCCTCCTTGATCTCGTGGTAGATCCACTCTTGTACTACCCATATCATCAATATTAATCAAGCAGGAGTAGGGTATTACCTCCATCGAGAGGGCCCGAACCTGGGTAAAACAAAGTGTCCCCTGTCTCTTGTTACCATCCCGCCTAGACGCACAGTTCGGGACCCCCTACCCGAGATCCGCCGGTTTCGACACCGACATTGGTGCTTTCATTAAGAGTTCCTCTGTGCCATCGCCTTTAGGCCCGATGGCTCCTTCGATCATCAACAACGATGCGGTCCAGGGTGAGACTTTTCTCCCCGGACAGATTTTCGTCTTCGGTGGCTTCGCTCTGCGGGCCAATTCGCTCAGCCACCTGGAGCAGATCGAAAACTACGCCCCTGGCAATCAGGTCAGGTTTGGAAGCCTAAACTACACGACTGATATCAGCGGGGACTTGATCTTCGACGGATTCGAGCCACAACCAAGAGCGCCGCACTGTCTCAATGGGCATGATATAGCTCTGCCGCCGAACAGCGCCTTAGAGGCCGCACACGCATCGGTTTCAACCACTGATTCGGAGCCTACTGTGCCGATCGAGGATCAGCGGTTGGACGCTGCCTCAGGGGCTGCAATCTCAGAGGCGATCGAGCCAAACTCCGGCCCTGCACTCCGCATGGCCCGTGACTCTGAGGAGCCGGATTCCTCTCCGAACTCCGAGCCCCCCGCGCCCCTGCCAATCAAATCCGATTGGGTGCCGGTAATGGAGTTCACCGCCGCGGACATCTTTCAGCACTCGCCCTTCGGCGACATCCTGAATTCTCTAAAGTCTCTCTCATTGTCAGGAGAGCCCTGGCCGGACTACGGTCAGCAAGGGTGGGATACGGACGGTGAGGAAATTCAAAACCCACCCACCACCCACTTTGTAGACACTATTGACGATTTAGCCGACATGCTTGACTTCGACTCTGAAGACATCGACGGCATGGACGACGATATAGGAGATGAACAGGAACCAGCACCTGTAGGGCGCTGGAAGGCTACCTCTTCATATGACATATACATGGTGGATACTCCAAAAGATGGAGATGGCGATGGAATAGTGGGGGATGACGCCCCCAAGAAACAGCCAAAGCGCCAGCGTCAGTGGCGCCGCTCTAAATCCCGCCAAAGCAAAAACAGTGATTCCGGCACGGGAGATAATACTACCCCGGATAGCGCCGAAGAACACCCACCTCAGCAAGATTCAGCACAGGAAGATGGAGAAGCCAGCCCTCACGAGAGAGTGGCAGACCGAGAGGTCGAGGATGATAACTATACACCTCCCTCCGAAGACGAGGCAAGCCTCGATGACGACGAATTCGTCATACCATCAGACCCCGCCGAACAAAAGCGTTTTAAATGCAGGCTTTTAGCCACGGCAAGTAGCCTCAAGAAAAAGCAGCAACTGCTTAAAGCTGCCCAAGATTTACTAGCTGACAGATGGACTGAAGTCCTTGCGGCCGAAGAGTACGAACTCGAAGGCCCCTCCAAGAATTACCCGAAGCGCAGGCCGCTACCCCAATCAGAGGAGGAAGCGCCTACATCACCAGCGCACGCCATGGCAGACCGGCCACCTCGTGGCCGCGACAGAGAGGCCTCTCGGCCCTCCACCCAATCCATGCCCCGACGCCGCTTAACTAAGGCACAGGAAAACGCGCCCGACCTGCGAGACATACTGGAGAAAAAGGCAAGACAAACAAGATCGATCTACGGATCGCGCAGGCGCCCTATGGCATGTGATAATGATCTTCACTCCGGATACAAAAAATCCGGCCGGGCCGAACACAACAGACATAGCTCTTCCGAGCTGCGTCGTGATATAGCCCAGTACAGAGGCGCCGCACACCCGCTATGCTTCACGAACGAAGTAATGGATCATAAAATCTCGGAGGGTTTCAAACCCGTAAACATCGAGGCATACGATGGCACAACAGACCCGGCGGTATGGATCGAGGATTATCTCCTTCATATCCACATGGCACGCGGCGATGATCTATATGCCATAAAATACCTCCCGCTCAAACTCAAAGGACCGGCCCGGCATTGGCTTAACAGCTTGCCAGCAGACTCAATCGGTTCTTGGGAGAACCTGGAAGTCGCATTCCTCGACAACTTCCAGGGCACTTACGTGCGACCACCGGACGCCGACGACTTAAGCCACATAATTCAGCAGCCAGAAGAATCGGCCAGACAATTCTGGACACGGTTCCTAACAAAGAAGAACCAGATAGTCGACTGTCCGGACGCAGAGGCCCTAGCAGCCTTTAAGCATAACATCCGTGACGAGTGGCTTGCCCGGCACCTGGGACAGGAAAAGCCGAAATCCACGGCAGCCCTCACGACACTCATGACCCGCTTTTGCGCGGGAGAAGACAGCTGGCTAGCTCGCAGTAACAACTTATCAAAGAACCCTGGTAATTCGGATACCAAGGACGAAAGTGGCAGGACACGTCGGAATAAGCAAAAACGCCACGTTAACAGCGACAGCAATGAAGACACGGCAGTCAACGCCGGATTCAAAGGCTATAAATCCGGTCAGCGGAAAAAGCCATTCAAAAAGAATAATCAGGGCCCGTCCAGTTTGGACCGAATACTCGATCGCTTGTGCCAGATACATGGCACCCCCGAAAGACCAGCCAATCACACCAACAGGGATTGTTGGGTGTTCAAGCACGCAAGCAAGTTAAGAGCCGAAAACAGAGACAAGAGGTTGCACAGCGACGACGAGGAGCCCAAGCCGCCGAACAACAATCGACAGAATGGCTTTCCCCCACAAGTGCGGACGGTGAACATGATATATGCAACCCACATTCCCAAGCGGGAGCGGAAGCGTGCGCTACGGGATGTATACGCGATGGAGCCACTCGCCCCAAAGTTCAACCCATGGTCCTCCTGCCCGATTACTTTCGATCGAAGGGACCATCCCACTAGCATCCGTCACGGCGGCTTCGCCGCATTGGTTCTCGACCGAATCATCAACGGATTTCACCTCACAAGAGTCCTCATGGACGGCGGCAGTAGCCTGAACCTGCTTTATCAAGATACAGTGCGGAAAATGGGCATAGATCCCTCAAGGATTAAGCCCACAAGAACGACCTTTAAAGGCGTCATACCAGGTGTAGAAGCCAACTGTACAGGCTCAGTAACACTTGACGTGGTCTTCGGATCCCCGGATAATTTACGAAGCGAATAGTTAATCTTCGATATAGTCCCCTTTTGCAGTGGCTATCACGCCCTGCTCGGACGAACCGCATTCGCAAAATTCAATGTGGTGCCGCACTACGCATATCTCAAGCTCAAGATGCCAGGCCCTCGAGGAGTAATTACGGTCAATGGAAACACCGAACGCTCCCTGTCGGTGTCAAAACCGGCAGATCTCGGGTAGGGGGTCCCGAACTGTGCGTCTAGGCCGGATGGTAACAGGAGACAGGGGACACTTTATTTTACCCAGGTTCGGGCCCTCTCGATGGAGGTAAAACCCTACTCCTGCTAGATTAATACTGATGATATGGGTAGTACAAGAGTAGATCTACCACGAGATCAAGGAGGCTAAACCCTAGAAGCTAGCCTATGGTATGATTGTTGTGTATGGAGTTGATCGTCTATGGACTACAACCCTCTGGTTTATATAGACACCGGATAGGGTTAGGGTTACACAAAGTCGGTTACAATGGTAGGAGATCTTGAATATCCGCATCGCCAAGCATGCCTTCCACGCCAAGGAAAGTCCTATCCGGACACGGGACGAAGTCTTCAATCTTATATCTTCATAGTCCAGGAGTCCGGCTGAAGGTATAGTCCGGCTATCCGAACACCCCCTAATCCAGGACTCCCTCAGTAGCCCCTGAACCAGGCTTCAATGATGACGAGTCCGGCGCGCAAATTGTCTTCGGCATTGCAAGGCGGGTTCCTCCTCCAAGTCCTTCATAGAAGATTGTAATCACCAAGAGTAGTGTCCGGCTCTGTAAAATAAGTTTCCACGTATTTCCATAGAGAGAATAATATTAACACAAATCAAATCTGCTGACGTATTCTGTAGTGCGCCATCACACTACAGCCAAGTCTTTACTCGAATCGTTTTTACTTTCCCGTCTCAGCATGTTTTGCGAGGCGGTTTCCTTGGCACGTCTTGTCAAAGCAGAGATCATGTGCCCCCCTTTTACGGGATCCTCATCAATACGGACGTGGGTAACCCAATCATGCCCGTTAGCATGTTTTCTCGATTAAAGGCGAGTCCCAAACGGTTACGGGGAGGGATCCTGGTATTCAACCCCTTATAAATACACCAAGGCCTTACTCCTTTTTCCAATCTCAAACGAGTTCGCCCGTCGCCTCGAGTTCCAACACCCTAGGCTTCAGATTCCAGGCGCTTCGGACCTTCGACAATGTCCGGTTCCGACCTTCAAGGCCGATGGATGCCCTCCTCCGTTACGGAGGGGGATGTGCTAAAGTTGAGAGAGGCTAAGTTCTTGACCGCCGAAATTCTGCATAGGTTGCCTGTTCAAGGGCAAGCTATTCCTAGTCCCCAGCCTGGGGAGTACATAGTGTTCATGTCTCACTTCCTTCGGGGGTTAGGCTTCCCGATGGATCCCTTCGTGAGGGGGCTGCTATTTTATTACGGGCTAGAACTTCACGACTTAGCTCCGGAATCCATCCTCCATATTTCCTCATTCATCGTTGTATGCGAAGCGTTCCTTCGTGTTACCCCTCACTTCGGATTGTGGCTCACGACCTTTGGGGTGGAACCGAAGATGATCGAGGGACGGCATGCAGAGTGCGAAGGCACTGTCATAAGTAAGAATGTTGATGCTCCATGGCCCGAGGGCTTCTTTCAAGAGGAGCTCGGCTTGTGGCAACGAGAATGGTTCTATATCACTGCTCCCAGGAGCGCCAAGTGGGCGGTGCCTCCTGCCTTTCGCTCGGGTCCCCCACCACGGCTGGCGTCATGGGTCAACAAAGGATTAGATTGGGGGTTATCCAAAGACGTGCCCCTGTTGTAGGGCCGCATTAGGGATCTCCTAGAAGGAGAGCTCAACCTGGTCAAGGTGATGCAGGTCATGCTGATTCGCCGAATACTGCCCGGCAAACGTCGCCCCATTCGCCTGTGGGAGTTTAATCCAGAGGGACCGCGAGCTCTCCAGAACTTCATGGGCGCAACGCCCGCGGAGATGTATAGACTGTTCTTCGGATCACAAGAGATGTGTCTGGATTTAACCGAGGACGCAGGTCAAAGCTGCAATCGCCCGGATACTCAAGTAAGCAACCTTGTGCCCGGACCTTCCTATCCGCATAATTGTCATAAACTTGCCCCTAAAAGAGCCGTCCTTTTGAACAGGAGTGGATAGCGAAGGCAAAGCTGATCAGGTGTCCGGCTCCCCTTCCTAAAACCAGGCCGGATCCTGTGCTAGTAAGGATGCTGGAGATAATGCCTTTGGAGGGGGAGGACAAGGAAGCTACGGCCTCCCCGAAGGAGGCTGCTCCGAAGGGAGGAACCGACAATTCCTCTCCTAAGGGGAAGAAGAGAGCCGCCTCTGACGACCCAGAGACCATGGCCTCAAAACGGGGGAGAAAATGCTCGTCAGAGGGTCCGACGCCAGGGAGTTCCTTGGCCGGACAACGCCCTCAAGGGGATCAGTCCTCAAGTGAGCCGTAACTGGAGAAAAGATTTTCCTTTTGAGGGATGAGATAAATCCTTGATTTTTCATCTGAGAAGATTTAACCGAAATTTTACCTTGTAGCTCGGACCTCAGCCCCTCGCAGCAGAGCTTGTCTTTAGGGGATCTTCTTCTGGAGATGATGGAGAGCAGAACACCTCCCCCTGCCATGCCGCCCAGCGAGGCGGGCGACCCTGAGGTGTCGTCGCGGAGGGTTTCTCCGAATCCGGCAGGGATGGGAGGTGGCAGTGCGGCCCCCCGAAGTCCTCCGCGTCCGGCCTTCGAAAGAGGCCCTAGGACAAATCCGGCACTGTCTGGTGCTCGGCCGGAAGAACTAAAGATTCTGCTGGGGCGAGCTTCTATCTCAGAAGAGCACCGTGCCTTGATGGGCACGGTGATTGAAAGGATTTCGTCCGCAGAAAGCGGATTACATGAGGTCGTCAAAAGTTTACTAACGGGTTTTGAGGTACGTTAGATAATGTACACTTTTGTCAGTTGCGCATAAATAAGATGCGCCCTGTGTAGATAGTAGCCCCTGAGACTCTGCGTGTTGTCAAGAAATGACGGCACGTAAAGGATCATAATCCCAGGTCTAAGATGTCGCCTTTGAATGTAGGTGGCGAGGTGTCCAGAATCAAGACGAACTAATGATTTGGCCGGACTAAAGCGGCAACTGGACGTGGCAGATGCCGACATCGCGCTTGTCAACAAGCGGCTTGATGAGGCTCAAGGTATGTAAATCTTCGGGCGGCATTAGGTAAGAGGAGCTTCATGCCAGTGTCTTACAATGTGTGTGCTTGACACAGACGGTGCGGCCGCCGTGGAGAATCTTAGGGCAAAACTTGCCCGAACTAAGGAGCAAGCTAGGAAAAGCGATGCGGTTGCCAAGAAGGCCCTTGAAGAGCTGAGAGCCGAACAGGCTGCTCACTACCGAAGCAAAGAGGAGATGGCCGAGATGGCCAAGAAGTTAAAGAGCACTGCAGACCGTTGCGAACTTCTTGAGAAAGAAGACCGGGCAAGACAAATGGATTTAGAGAAGGCCGTTGCCAATGCCAAGGACGCTCGCTCTGCGATGAGAGCTGCGAAAGAGGAGCTGCGTCAGGCCAAACAGATTGTGGCTGGAAAGCCCTTTATGCTGCGGAGGAAATGTTGTGATCCGAAGTTTGCTCCATTGGACCGGATGTGGAGTGTGAAGGACACCTATCTGGACTTGGCAACAAGTGCCGCTGATGCGACCGAACACTTTCGAGATCAGAAAGATTGCGAAGTGGAAAAGCTTTTCTGGTCGCAGTTTCATAATCCAGAGCATCCACTGGCAGTGGATGATCGTTTGGCTCAATGGGCCGAACTGAATAGGTTGTCCGGACTCGCCATGAAGTACGTCATGGATCATCTGTGGCCGGGGAGATCGGAGCCGAAGAGTTATTTCAGCTTGGTGCAGCAATTCCTTGACGTGGTGCCGCATATAAATGCAATTAAGAGGTCAGCAAGCATAGAGGGCGCTAGGATGGCTCTAGCCCGTGTGAAGACATACTGGGCAGAGATGGAGACCACCGTTGTTGCATCCCGAGATTCGGACCGAAGTCGAGTACCTTCCGAGCACTATTATTAGGAAGTTCTTGAAGGCGCCCGTGTAATAGAGACGCAGTGCCCGAAAGATGCTATGTTATGATAGCATATCTAATTATAAAGTAATATTTTGATAAACTGTAGTGGCTTATTTTATACTTGTGCCTCCAAGTATTGTAAACACCTTTTAATCGTCCGTTATATATATATATATATATATGTATATATATATATATATATATAGAATCTAAAAGATGGCAGTCACTGGCTTCAGCCCCCACGCACATAGTGCGGGGGTGCTCGCGGAAGACGCATTCTCACACTTAACCCAACGTCTTGGTCCTACAAAGGAGGTGATAGCGCAGCGGGCCAGGCAACCGGACTATAATGCTTTAACACTTTCACTTAGCCATAGGAGTTTGAAAATGAGACTCTTTAGGTAGCTCCTTGGTGGCCACTGCGCTTGTCCGAATTCGGGGTGCGTATGTGCCTGACCGGGAAGCGGTCCTTCATCAAAGCGGAGGAATCCGATAGATTCCAAACGGTCATCGAGTGGCTGACCAGTCTCACGCTACATCATGACAGTCAGTTTTCGGCTTTCTCTACTGAGGTGCTCGCCCTGGCCGAACCGGGGGCACAATCGTAGTAGTTCTCCTGGTGCTACCTTAGCCGATAGAGCGGAAAGTAAGGTAGCCGAACTCAGGAGCCAGGCAACCCAACATTTGACCAAAGACATGATTCAGAGTTGATGCATATAATGCCAAATCTCGCGACGCCGAACACTCCCTAAGGTGTTCGGTCTTTATGAGTGCGGGCCAAACAACACTCTTTATTGAAAAAGCCCCTAGTGTCCAGGTACGTGCAAAAAATTCTGACGTGGCCACATGCCAAGACGCCAGCCTCCTCCTTGGTTATATTAGAAAGAAAAACCAGGGGATGTGTAGCAACAAGAGATAGTAAAAAAGGTTTACGTAGGGTCTTAATCTAAAAAGAATCCTTTAGGATGGGTCCCTACTGCACGTCTGCGCCTGTGTCTCCGTTTTGCCGTATCCTGGACGGGCGCCGCACGACGTTCATCTGCAAAAGAGAGGAACTGAGTTCAAAACGAGTCGTGTCGAAAAAGTTTAAAATAAACAAAGTATAAAGTAAGATATGTAAGTTTGAGCTTTATTGTCTCTTATTGTATATGCATGGAGCCCCTTGTGAGGGGATATATGGCTTCTATGCCTGCATCAATGATGATTTTTCACCGAACTCGTCTATCCGCGTTCGTGGTCTTTAAATGACCTATTTTGAAGTTTTTTGGCCGGTGAGGCCATTTTGCTGTGGGGCTGTTAAAGCGGCCGCACTGTCCTCCGCTTGGGGAGGCGCACTTTTAGTGCTTCCCCATCAAAGAGATGATACCTCATGGACCGGGCATCTTAAGCGTAAGAGATGCATAATGTGGTATTGCGTTAAATCGAGCGAAAGCTTCACGTCCCAGTAGTGCTTGATAGCGACTTGAGTACGGGACGACGTGGAAGGTCAGCTTTTCGCGGCGGAGGTTATCGACCGAGCCGAATGTGACTATGAGCCGGAGAAAACCCGTACAATGGGTGTCCGGACCAGGTATTACCCCTTGAAAGGAGGTTTTGCTGTGGTGGATTCTTGCTGGGTTTATCCCCATGTGCCGTATTGTATCCTGATATATCAGGTTTAGTCCGCTGCCGCCGTCCATGAGGACATTTGAAAACTTGAGTCCGCCAATTATTGGATCGAGTATCAAGGCAGTCCATCCTACATTCTTGATATTCCTAGAATAATCTAGCTGATCGAAAGTGATCGGTTTTGACAACCAGTGGCAGGATCCTTTGGGGATGGGCCGTGTGGTGTGTACCTTTACGGGCATCGCACGTTTTGTTATGTGAAGCGAGTTCACTGTTTTTACTTCTTGTGGGAAGTTCTTTTGTTTCCTGGTGCTCTGCTTTTGGGGTTCGTCCTCATCTTCGCTTGGTGTGTCGAGCCCCTTGTGTTCGGCATTTAGTCTGCCGGATTGTTTGAAAACCCAATAGTCTCTATGGGTATGGTTAGCAGGCTTCCCGGAAGTACTGTGTATCTGACATATCCTATCTAGGATTTTATTTAGGTTGGATGGATCGTCCCTGTTATCCTGAGGGGGCGATTTTTCCTTATTCTGCCATGAGCCTTTGAATCCGGCATTTACTGCCGTGCTCTTCGGACTTTTGTCCTTAGTCCGGCGACGGTCCTTGTTGCGTCGTGGTCTTCCGTTTCCATCCCTGGTTTCGGATGTACTTGGGTCGCTGGGGCTACACCTTGCCAACCAGCTGTCCTCCCCTGCACAAAAGCGGGTCATGAGGCTTGTTAGTGCGGCCATTGTTCTTGGCTTTTCTTGGCCGAGGTGTCTGGCGAGCCATTCGTCTCGGACGTTATGTCTGAAAGCTGCTAAGGCTTCGGCGTCCGGACAGTCGACTATCAGATTCTTTTTAGTGAGGAATCTATTCCAGAACTGCCGAGCTGATTCTCCGGGTTGCTGAGTTATGTGACTAAGATCGTCTGCATCCGGAGGGCGGACATAGGTCCCTTGAAAGTTTGCTCGGAAAGCATCCTCGAGCTCTTCCCAGCTTCCAATTGAGTTTTCGGGAAGGATTTTGAGCCAATGCCAGGCTGGCCCTTTAAGCTTGAGGGGTAGATATTTTATGGCGTGGAGATCATCTCCTCTAGCCATGTGTATGTGGAGGATATAGTCCTCGATCCAGACTCCAGGGTCTGTTGTTCCATCGTATGCCTCTATGTTTACGGGTTTGAATCCCTCTAGGAATTCATGGTCCAGGACCTCATCGGTGAAACATAGGGGGTGTGCAGCGCCCCTGTATTTGGGTGTGCCGGATTCTGATGATGGCTTCATAGTGCTGCTTACGAGAGCTTGCTTTCTTGGCCCATAAATTGACCTGACTGGGCCATGATGCGAACCTTTAAGTGGGTTGCATGCCGATCTAGGTGCGGCACTGTTTGCCGCTTTATGAGGTCGTCTATCCGACCATGTGGCTTCTTCATTTTTTGAATGCGAGGGTTCTGAGGCCTCTTCATCGAATTTAGGCAGTAGCTTTCTTTTCGGATAGATTTTAGTGCGGCGACTGTCGCCGTACTTATCTCTGGTATTGATTACCTTGTTCCATCTGATCTGGAGTGCATCTTCCACTGTTTTTAGCTTCCGCTTCTGCTTTTTTAGGCTGCGTGCAGTTGCAACGAGCCTGCGTTTAAAACGCTCTTGTTCAGCGGGGTCTTCGGAGGGAGGCGTACAGCTACCATCCTCGACCTCTCGGTCTGCCGCTCTCTCATGAGGGCTGGCTTCTCCATCTTCCTGCACCGAATTTTGCTGAGGTTGGTGTTCTTCGGCGCTATCCAGGGTAGTATTATCTCCGGTGCCGGAATCACCGTTTTTGCTTTGGCGGGATTTAGAGCGGCGCCGCTGACGCCGGCACTTTTGCTGTTTCTTGGGGGCATCATCCCCCATTGTTCCATCGCCATCTCCATCTTTAGGAGTATCCACCATATATACGTCATATGACAAGGTGGCCTTCCAGCGCCCCACAGGTGCTGGTTTTTGTTCGTCTCTTGCATCGTCGTCCATGCCGTCGATTTCTTCGGAGCCGAAGTCAAGTGTGTCGGTTAAATCGTCGACAATGGCTACAAAGTGGGCGGTGGGTGGGCTTTGAATTTCTTCGTCGTCCGCATCCCAACCTTGCTGACCGTAATCCGGCCAGGGCTCTCCTGATAATGAGAGAGACTTTAGAGAATTCAGGATATCGCCGAAGGGCGAGTGCTGAAAGATGTCCGTGGCGGTGAACTCCATGGTCGGCGCTCAATCGGATTCGATCGGCAGGGGCGCAGGGGGTTTGGAGTTCAGAGAGGAATCCGGCTCCTCGGAGTCACGGGCCATGCGGAGTGTGGGGCTGGAGTTCGGCTCGATCGCCTCTGGGATCGCAGCCCCTGAGGCAGCGTCCAACCGCTGATCCTCGATCGGCGTAGTAGGTTCCGAATCAATGGTCGAAACCGATGCGTTTGCGGCCTCCAAGGCGCTGTTCGGCGGCAGAGCTATATCATGCCCATCGAGACAGCATGGCGCTTGGCTGTGGCTCAAATCCGTCGAAGATCAAGTCTCCGCGAATGTCAGCCGTGTAGTTTAGGCTTCCAAACCTGACCTGATGGCCAGGGGTGTAGCTTTTGATCTGCTCAAGGTGGCCAAGCGAGTTGGCCCACAGTGCGAAGCCACCGAAGACGAAGATCTGTCCGGGGAGAAAAGTCTCACCCTAGACCGCATCGTTGTTGAAGATCGAAGGAGCCATCGGGCCTAAAGGCAATGACACAGAGGAACTCTCAGTGAAAGCACCAATGTCGGTGTCAAAACCAGCGGATCTCGGGTAGGGGGTCCCGAACTGTGCGTCTAGGCCGGATGGTAACAGGAGACAGGGGACACTTTATTTTACCCAGGTTCGGGTCCTCTCGATGGAGGTAAAACCCTACTCCTGCTAGATTAATACTGATGATATGGGTAGTACAAGAGTAGATCTACCACGAGATCAAGGAGGCTAAACCCTAGAAGCTAGCCTATGGTATGATTGTTGTGTATGGAGTTGATCGTCTACGGACTACAACCCTCCGGTTTATATAGACACCGGATAGGGTTAGGGTTACACAAAGTCGGTTACAATGGTAGGAGATCTTGAATATCCGCATCGCCAAGCTTGCCTTCCACGCCAAGGAAAGTCCTATCCGGACACGGGACGAAGTCTTCAATCTTATATCTTCATAGTCCAGGAGTCCGGCTGAAGGTATAGTCCGGCTATCCGAACACCCCCTAATCCAGGACTCCCTCACTCCCTCCGTATGGAGGAGCATACGGCGGCTCTCGCAGCGGAGGTACAAAGTAGCCTTCTTAGACAATTATCCAGTCCGGCCATTAAAAAGCCAGACACTGCCAAGCGCGCCCGGAGTAACCTACAGCAGGACCACCTGGCACACTCTGAGCAAGCGTAGCAATGCGGCCCGAACCCCAGCTCTCGCGACATAGCGAAACCAGTACTTCACGTACATAACTATGCCCTTGAAATACCATGGGCACAGGGGAAGGGGCCCAACAAACGACACGCCCAAAATACGGCTTAAAACGTACTAAGGGCTGCCGGATTCTTTTTTTAATTTTTTCTTACTTTCTGGACTCCATACTTCGGATGACCTGTTCAGCAATTCGACTGCCGCACAAACGATGCAAGATCCAGGGAGGCAGACAAGCCATGCCGCACTATGGAACTCCCAGGTGGTCTCTGTTACGAGCAGTATACCTGTTTTAAATTCAATTCCGCGGCCTGCCCCTGGTCAGGACATACTGAATAGTCCAATATCTTTTGCTTACCGCACTATTTGTATCGTTCGGCTTTGATAAATAGCCTCTCTATAAACAATGCTTAGCTTTTTGTCTATTTTTCTGCATTACTCTATTTTATATATGTTCATTAATGACATGTTGCACCCGTACACTATGGTACGACAAGTACGCCAGGGGCTTCAGTACCCGTTAATATGGTGTGAGAAGTCCGTACACTTTCACAAGTGCGACACCCCGAACTTATAGCACTATATGCATCGGCTCCGAATCATGATTTGGGTCAATAGTTGGGTTTGCCCAGCTCCTATGTTTTGGTGCCTTACGTTCCGCTATATCGGCTAAGGTAGCACTAGGAGAACCACTGCGATTGTGCCCCGGTTGAGCTGGGTTAAGCACCTCAGTGGAGAAAGCTAAAACTGACTGTCATGATGAGGCGAGAGACCGGTCGCTGTTCGAGAGGTTTTTCGAGTCCCTAAAGGCTTATGCCGCTTCGAGCGAGGAGCTGGATAACCCCAGCCAAGGCGTGGATAGCGCCCCGAACTCGGTCTTCCAAACTAGGGGCTTCGCCGAAATTTAAAATTATAAAGTTCTATGGCTAAGTGAGAGTGTTCAAGCATTATAGTCCGATTGCCTGGTTCGCCGTGCTGAGCGCCTCCCTCGAAGGACCCAACCATGGGAAAAAGAGCTCCCAGGTTTATCACCGAACACCCCAGCACTAGTGGCATGGGGGCAGAAGCCGATGACTGGCCATCTCTCAATTTTTGATAAACGGCCGCACAGAAAATAATATTTTAAATTCAATAAGAATTGCTTAGCGCATATGAACAAGTTTTCAGCGCATAGGATAAACACGAGCGAGTTCATTCAAAAATTACATCCTTGGTTCATTCATCCGCCACAAGGCGGGCACCCACAAGAACATCCTTATAATAGTTCTCCGGCTTGTGATGCTCCTTCCCCGGCGGCGGCCCGTCCCTCACAAGCTTTTCACCGTCTAGCTTACCCCAGTGCACCTTTGCATGGGCAAGGGCCCTACGGGCACCTTCGATGCAGACAGAGCGCTTGATGACCTCGAGCCTTGGACAGGCCTCCACCAGCCGTCACACCAGCCCGAAGTAGCTCCCAGGCAGGGCCTCTCCGGGCCATAGCCGAACTATGAAGCCCTTCATGGCCTGTTCGGCCGCCTTGTGGAGTTCGACCAGCTATTTCAGCTGGTCGCTCAGGGGCACAGGGTGTCCGGCCTCAGCATACTGAGACCAAAACACCTTCTCCGTCGAGCTGCCCTCTTCAGCTCGGTAGAATGCGGTGGCATCGGATACGCTGCGGGGAAGATCTGCGAATGCCCCTGGAGAACTCCGGATTCGGGTAAGTAACAAGTAGTTTACTTTTATATTTCTGCTTTGCATAAAGAATGCCTTACCCGCTGCTATCTTCTTCATATCCTCCAACTCTCGGAGGGCCTTTTGGGCTTCGGCCTTGGCAGAGTTGGCAGTCTCAAGGGCTGCCGCAAGCTCGGACGCTTGGGTCTTTGAATCAAGCTCCAAACTCTCATGTTTTCTCATGAGAGCCTGAAGCTCTTGCTGCACCTCGCCGACCTGAGCCCCAAGTTTTTCTCACTCGGTGCGCTCCGCGGCCGTTTTCTTTTCGGCCTCAGACAACACCTGCTTGAGGGTCGCCACCTCAGTCGTGGCCCCTACAATCAGCAGTACAATCCTGTTATTTTTTGCAATCACGCTTCTCTAAAGGCACCTTTTTCTGTAAGGTATTTCTTACCTTCTTTCTCCTCGAGCTGCCGCTTGGCAAGGCCGAGCTCTTGCTTGGTCCACTCGAGTCCCTGTTTCAGGGCACCCACCTCCGCAGTCAGTGCGGCGGCGGCTAGCAGCGAAGCCTGCATACGCATATTGACTTTTTTTTGTTAGACTCCTGCGAAATTTAATAGATCCTCTATTCGGCTTTTCTTTCCGAACGCCAAACAGAGCATCAGGGGCTACTATCTATGCGGTAATATTTTTACATATTTTTACTTACCTCAAAGCCTGTTAGAAGGCTAGCGCAAGCTTCAATCAGTCCGCTCTTGGCGGACTGAACCTTCTGGATCACCGTACTCATAATAGTACGGTGCTCCTCGTCGATGGAGGCGCCTTCAAGCACCTCCAGCAGATTGTCCGGCGCCTCCGGTTGGACGGAGGCTGTCGGCTCAGAAGGCTTGCTCCTCTTGGAAGGAGTTCACCTGCCGTGGTCCGGAATCGTTGACGATTCTAGCACGGTGTCCGGCTTAAAGCCAGACTTGGAGCCCTGGGGGGTCTTGTCCCCTTTACTCCTGGAGTCCGGGTGGGTGCCTTACGGCTCCTCCAGGACCACCTCCTCCTGCCCCGGTGCTTGTCGCGACGCCACTTCGGCGTCGTCCGCAATGCGGGGGGAGACAGCGGGCGGAACAGAGTTCACGTCCGATGAATCCAGGGAGCCGCTCGATGACTCGTTGAGTTCGGCCCGGGGCGGACTGCATAAGTATGATCGACATTAGGGAAAGCCATGCAACAAAGGAACATCATGAGTTACTCTGATATCCGAACTTACGATTTCGCCGGACGCTTGGCCCTGTCTGGCCACTCCTCTTCGTCCTCTTTGGCGTCGGGGGAGTAATCCGGTGGAGGGGTCTTCCTCTTCCTAGGCCCCTCGGCCTCCCCAGTTGGGGCAGCCTCCCTCTTCTTTCCTCCCCCCGCTGGAGGGGGAGAGGTTTCTTCTTCCTCCTCCTCGTTTTCACGGGAGGAGTGCGTCTCAGACTCGTCGGATGACGAGTCCGACACCACCACGTTGCGGGCACTCTTTCGAGTCCCCGTGGTCTTCTTCTTCTTGGCCTTCTTCTCCGGCACCACATAAGGCGCCGGAGTCAGCAGCTTCGCTAGTAGAGCGGGGGCTGGGTCTTCGGGTAGCGGAGCCGGACAGTTAATCGGTTCGGCTACCGCCGGCCAAGCCTGTCAAAGGTAAGGGAGTTTAGATCCCGCATAGAGTCAAACTTTGAAGAAAAAAGCTTAAACATCCTGTAAAAGGTGTAAATGGCATACCTTGCTAGCGTGACGCTGCAAGCTGTATCCGCGGTCCTCGGAAGCGGATGCGGGAGCCTCGGTGCCCTTGAATAGCATCTTCCAGGCGTCCTCGTACGTTGTGTCGAAGAGCCTACTGAGGGTTTGATGCTGCGCCGGGTCGAATTCCCACAGATTAAAATCCCGGTGTTGGCACGGGAGGATCCGGTGGACGAGCATAACCTGGATTATATTAGCAAGCTGGATTGGCTTGTTCACCAGGGACAGATGCATGTTTGCAATCCAGTCACCTCTTTTTCGTCACCCCACGACAGGCCCGTCTCTTTCCAAGACATAAGCCGTGTGGGGGGTCCGGATCAGAACTTGGGGGCTGCGGTCCATTCCGGATTGCGTGTCTCGGTGATGTAAAACCACCCGGATTGCCATCCCTTTAGGGTCTCCACGAAAGAGCCCTTGAACCATAGGGCGTTGGCCATCTTGCCCGCCATGGCGCCTCCGCACTCTGCCTGGCTGCCGCTCACCACCTTGGGCTTGACGTTGAAAGTCTTGAGCCAGAGGCCGAAATGGGGGCGGACACGGAGAAAAGCCTCGCACACGACGATAAACGCCAAGATGTTGAGGATGAAGTTTGGAGCCAGATCGTGGAAATCCAGGCCGTAGTAGAACATGAGCCCCCGGACAAATGGGTGGAGTGGAAAACCCAGTCCGTGGAGGAAGTGGAGGAGAAATACTACCCTCTCACGGGGCCTTGGGGTGGGGATAAGCTGCCCCTCTTTGGGAAGCCGGTGCGCGATGTCCTTGGACAGATACCCGGCGTTCCTTAGCTTCTTGACTTTGCCCTCCGTGACGGAGGAGACCATTCACTTGCCTCCCGCTCCGGACATTGCTGGAGAAGGTTGAGATGGGAAGTGCGGGCTTGGGCGCTGGAGCTCGGCTGCGCGAGAGATGGGTAGGCAAGGGAGGAAGAAGGCGTAGGTAAAAAAGGTGGATCCTTATCCCCTTATATAGGCGGATGCGGTTATGTGTCCCCACCTGCCTAATAAAACTAGCTTGCCTCCCAAGCGCCGTGATAATTGGCGCGGTTGGGTTACCCACATCCGTATTGATGAGAATCCCATAAAAGGGGGGTACACGATGTCTGCTTTGACAAGACGTGCCAAGGAAACCGCCTCGCAAAACATGCTAAGGTGGAAAAGTGAAAACGATTCAAGTAAAGGACTTGGCTGTAGTGTGATGGCGCATTGCAGAATACGTCAGCAGATTTGATTTGTGTTAATATTATTCTCTCTATGGAAATATGTGGAAACTTATTTTGCAGAGCCGGACACTACCCTTGGTGTTTACAATCTTCTATGAAGGACTTGGAGGAGGAACCCGCCTTGCAATGCCGAAGACAATTTGCGCGCCGGACTCGTCGTCATTGAAGCCTGGTTCAGGGGCTACTGAGGGAGTCCTGGATTAGGGGGTGTTCGGGTAGCCGGACTATACCTTCAGCCGGACTCCTGGACTATGAAGATACAAGATTGAAGACTTCGTCCCGTGTCCGGATGGGACTTTCCTTGGCGTGGAAGGCAAGCTTGGCGATGCGGATATTCAAGATCTCCCACCATTGTAACTGACTCTGTGTAACCCTAACCCTATCCGGTGTCTATATAAACCGGAGGGTTGTAGTCCGTCGGACAGAATCAACTCCATACACAACAATCATACCATAGGCTAGCTTCTAGGGTTTAGCCTCCTTGATCTCGTGGTAGATCCACTCTTGTACTACCCATATCATCAATATTAATCAAGCAGGAGTAGGGTATTACCTCCATCGAGAGGGCCCGAACCTGGGTAAAACAAAGTGTCCCCTGTCTCCTGTTACCATCCCGCCTAGACGCACAGTTCGGGACCCCCTACCCGAGATCCGCCGGTTTCGACACCGACACAACCCATCATCTAATTGCTACTCCACAATGCATTCCCTTAGTCCCAAATATGGTGAAGTGTCATGTAGTCAACGTTCACATGACACCACTAAGGGAATCACAACATACATCCTATCAAAATATCGAACACATATCAAATTCGCATGATTACTTGCAACATGATTTCTCCCGTGACCTCAAGAACAAAGGTAACTACTCTCAAATGATAAACATGCTCATGATCAGAGGATTATTAAATAGCATATTGGATCTGAACATATATTCTTCCACCGAATAAACCATATAGTAATCAACTACAAGATGTAATCAACACTACTAGTCACCCACAAGTACCAATCTATAGTTCCGGTAACAAGATTGAACACAGATGAACTAGGGTTTGAGAGGAGATGGTGTTGTTGAAGATGTTGATGGAGATTGCCCTCCCCAAGATGGGAGAGTTGTTGGTGATGATGATGACGATGATTTCCCCCTTCGGGAGGGAAGTTCCCCCGGCAGAATCACTCCGCCGGAGGGCAAAAGTGCTCCTGCCCAAGTTCTACCTCGAGACAGCGGCGCTCCATCCCGAAAGTGCTCTCTTTATTATTTTTTCTAGGTTAAAATGACTTATATACCAAAAGATGGGCACCGGAGGTGGGTCGAGGAGGGCACACCCCACCAGGGCGCGCCTGGGATCCCTAGCGCGCCTAGGTAGGTTGTGCCCACCTGGTGGGCCCCCTCTGGTAGTTATTTGCTCCAATAATTATTAAATAATCCATAAAATATCTCCATGAAGTTTTAGCTTGTTTGGAGTTGTGCAGAATAGGTGGCCCGACGTAGCTTTTCCATGTCCAGATTTCCAGCTACCAGAATTCTCCCTCTTGGTGTGTACCTTGCAAATTATGAGAGAAAAGGCATAAGAATTACTCCAAAAGCATTATTATGGATAAAAACATTATAAATAATAGTAAGAAAACATGATGCAAAATGGACGTATCAGTCATCTACTCTACCGCTCTACCGGGCACACACTTAAACACAATGAACTGTGTACGATGCTAATACTTTCCATGAAATTTTAAGAACTTGGCTAATAGCATTTGAGTAACATATATATATGTGTTACACTATTCGACAAAAGGAGGATCTTCGTAACATGGTTTTGAAAACCATATGGTCCATATCTACATACTTAACATAGTAACAACTATCACTTTTTAAGAGGCTGAGGGCCAACAACCATATGGTCCATATCTACTTAACATAGTAACAACTAGCACATTTTAAGAGGTTGAGGTCCAACAACCACAACTATCCGCTGGAAGCAGCTTGATCACGATGACACGGCATCTCGTCAATGAAAAGGAAGAGCCCTCCTGTGCCTTGGTAGAGCATGAGTAGAACAGTGTCTCCAATTTTCCAATATGGATGCATTGCCATGAAATGCGAGAACTTGTTAATTTGAATGGTTCCATTTCTACGGGAAATGTAGTACCTTGCAATCACTTTGGCGTTATTAGCAGGCACAAGTGTAATTCGACCACGCTGGGAAATCAATCCAGGAACAGCTACAGCGGGCAATTTCTGTTGAAATGTACTCCCTCCGGTCCTTTTTAGTTCGCATATAAGTTTTGTCTGAAGTCAAAGTATCTCAACTTTGACCAAACCTATAGAAAAAAGTATTAGCATTTACAATGCCAAATCAACATTGTTAGATTCATTATGAAATGTAGTTTCATAGTATATATATTTGGTATTGTAAATGTTGGTACTTTTAAATATAAATTTGGTCAAACTTTGTAAAGTTTGACTTGACACAAATCTAATATGCGAAGTAAAAAGGACCGAAGGGAGTAGAATAAAAACCTATTGTAACATATCGTTGAAGATATATATAGTTTATGAGCATCAACATAAAAATAAGACTTTGTACCAACGTTTTGTGCACACAATTGGTCTTGTTCGATGTGTGCACTATAGGTATAACTAATCCCATCCAAAATCTAGTGTTCATATGCTGTGCTATCTCTGTCATATTATCAACAAATTTTATGACATGCTTCCAGTCTTTCCAGTGAAATTTGGTACGCTTAGTAATATACAGATTGTTATCTCTGCATCCAACATATCCTACTTAAAAGGTGGAAATGTATTATTTATTCAGAACATGGCAGAAGAATAAATAGTGTACATAAATTGGTAAATATAATTTGTTACTGCCTAGGAAAGGAGTCAGAAAATGAAATCACAATTGGTTGTTTAAATAGTGATCAATTAGTCGGAACAAAAACCCCGATTTTGCTAAGTAATATTCCAACATGGAGAAAGTTTAAAGGAAACTAACCTCAATCAGACTTTGATCGGCTGATAACGTTGGGGAAGTAAACATCCATGTTAATTAGACCAGGCTATGGTGCACGCACTAGAATTTTATTGCCTGCTTTTAGTTCATAACACTTAGACATTTTCTCGAAAGGTTTGCATCAAAATAGGAGTGACCATCTTTATCAAGTTTTACGCTAACTGTCATTGTAAATCCATGCTACATTGTCAATATGACATCCATGGGATGTACTGCTGGTAATATCAACAAAGTAAAGCCCAAGATTTACTTCTACTCCTATTCTTGCGAAGCAAGGGATGTACTGCATGAAATGAATATTAAGATTGTAAATTAGATATATTGAAATAACAGAGCAAGATGCAAATATGGGTGTAACTGATAGAACAGATCAATATATAGCTGAAAGCAAAGTACAAACATATATAATTAAAATAGATAATGTAACAAAGATTTGATGAAAATATGAGTAACTGCATGAACAATACATCATAAATTTGCTTAATATAGGGGAAAAATCGGCTTCGACATCTAGGCTGCATGTGGCATCATACCTTTTATCCAAATGTAGCAATAGATGGTATATGTTCACAAATTAAGGCCATGCCAACCGTGGTAGGGTGAGATTGAACATACCAAGCGCTCTTTGAAGTCATCTAGAATGGTGAGATAGAACTTCATTTCCGACTAGCCGCGACCACACTTGCCCGATTTGTGCTCGCACTATGGACACATGAATGAAAACCCTCGAATCAGCTAGAAGAAAAATGAATCCACGACAATTTCCACCGGTTGATAAAACAATGGATGGAATGTGATAAGAGATGGCTGAATATTCCGTTAAAGTGATTACCTTCTCCATGATAAAAATCCCTGGCCCGATCCCGCAGAAGACCCTAATCGTCCAGAGTCTAGAATGTCGGTGCAAGTCGGTGCAGATAGGCGACGGCAAGCGGTAGGGGCAAAATCCCGTGCCATTTAGAGCGCGGCCTCCGCCCGCCGACGACAGCCATCAAGCTTAGGGTGGCCGTTGCGATAGAAGTTGATGAGGAGCAGAGTTGCGGAGGAGTTTGTGGCGCGTGCGTGGGGATGAATTGGGCGAGCGTTTTCTTTTTTCCTTTTGCATGTGTGGGTGAACACACGCGGTTCGCAAATGCGACGGAGATGAATCATGTGCGATAGTAAATCACCGAGATTGATGGGAATCCAAATTTCCTTTGTCCTTTCTCCATGAGTTTTTTTCTACGATGAACTTAAACCCTACCAATCACCCTATTCAAATTTGACACGTTTCCAGGTACATTTACCATATTTAGGGGATTATGTGCATTTTCTAGGAATTAATGCACATAATTGAAAATCAAACAATTGGTGCATGAAAAGGTGTACGAGAACGGTCTGGAAAACCATGCTCGTGCTATTTAGTAAATTATCATGCCTTTTACAAGAAATGGGCAGAGATATCACGGAAATGTGTGGCAATAGTCAACAACAAACGCATAGTTTATTGGTTTTTCAAGTGTAGAAAAATGAAATACATGCTTAAAAAACATGACGACTGGTATGGTGCCATTGTATGGCCTCACCATGCCCTGGTAAAAATTTGAGAAGGTTTGGCTTATGTCCTCGTGCATGCCCTTCATAAAATGAACCATTGCTGAGGAAGTTTCATGGTTTCGAGGGGGAAATCACCAAGATTGAAGGGGTCGGGAATCCAAATTTCCTTCCTGGTTTGTCATTCAGTTTTTTCTATGATCAACATACACCCTCCAATGCAACATGTTCAAATTTAGCATTTTTCCAGGCTCATTTACCATATTTAGGGGATTATGTGCATTTTCTAGGCATTAATCCACATAATTCAAATTCGGATAACCAGTGTGCTACTTCTTGAGCTTGCGTTGTTTTTTCCCTTGAAGAGGAAAGGGTGATGCAACAAAGTAGAGATAAGTATTTCCCTCAGTTAAGAACCAGTAGGTGGCACAAGCAAGTCTCCAATATATGCACCTGCACAAACTAACAAACACTTGCACTCAATGCGAAAAAGGGGTTGTCAATCCCTTCACGGTCTCGAACAAGAGTGAGATCTAATAGAGATAGGTATAAAAGATAAATAAAAAAGGTAAACTAAAATAAATCTAAATAAATTGCAGCAAGATATTTTTGGTTTTTTTGGTTTATGGATATGAAAATAAATGATGGAAAATAGACTCGGGGCCATAGGTTTCACTAGAGGCTTCTCTCTTGAAAGAAAACATATGATGTCTAAACAAATTACTGTCGAGCAATTGATCGAAAAGCGCAAAGTTATGACGATGTCCAAGGCAATGATTATGAATATAGGCATCACGTCCGTGTCAAGTTGACCGACTCCTACCCGCATCTACTACTATTACTCCACACATCGACTTCTATCCAGCACGCATCTAGAGTATTAAGTTCATAAGAACGGAGTAACGCCTTAAGTAAGATGACATGATGTACAGGGATAAACTCAAGCAATATGATGAAAACCCCATCTTCTTACCCTTGATGGAAACAGTACAATACGTGCCTCGCTACCCCTACTTTGTCACTAGGTAAGGATACCGCAAGATTGAACCCAAAATTAAGCACCTCTCCCATTGCAAGAAAAACCAATCTAGTTGGACAAACCAAACTGATAATTTGAAGATAAATACAAAGCTATTTCATCACGCATAAGAGAGTTCAGAAAAGACTCAAATAATATTCATAGATAATCTGATCATAAATCCACAATTCATCGGATCTTGACAAACACACCGCAAAAGAATATTACATCAGATAGAACTCCAAGAACATCGAGGATAACATGGTATTGAAGATCATAGAGAGAAGAAGCCATCTAGGTACTAGCTATGGACCCGTAGGTTTGTGGTAAACTAGTCACGCTTCATCGAAAGGACAATAGAGTTGATGTAGATGCCCTCCATGATCGAATCCCCCTCCGACGGGGTGCCAAAAATGGCCCCAAGATGGGATCTCATGGGAACACAAGCTTGCGGCGGCGGAAAAATATTTTGGTGGACGCTTCTGTTGGTTTGGGAATATTTGGGAATTTATAGCGCAAGGATTAGGGATGGAGGACTCCCGATGGGCCCACAAGCCAGGGATGCGCGCCCACTAGGGCGCGGCCAGAGGGCTTGTGGGTCCCTCGGGACTCTTCCGGCCCCCTCTCCAAGCTCCGTGGATGTCTTTTGGTCCAAGAAAAATCATCACAAAAGTTTTATTCCGTTTGGACTCCGTTTGATATTCCTTTTCTGTTAAACTCAGAAACAAGGAAAAACAGAAAGTGGCACTGGGCTCTAGGTTAATAGGTTAGTCTCAAAAATAATATAAAATAGCATATTAATGCATATAAAACATCCAAAACAGATAATATAATAGCATGGAACAAACAAAAATTATAGATACATTAGAGACGTATCATGGTGCATGAAAAGGTGCACAAGAATAGTCTGGAAACCATGCTCGTGGTATTTAGTAAATTCTCATGCCTTTTACAAGGAATGGGCAGAGATTTCAAGGGAATGTGTGGCAATAGTCAAGCACAAACGCATTTTTTACTGGGTTATCAACTATATAAAAATAAAATACGTGCTTGAAAAACATGATGCCTGGCATGGTGCCATGGTATGGCCTCATTGTGCCCTGGTAAAAAGCTGAGAGGGTTTGGTTTATGTCGTCATCCACGCATTTCATAAATCAAACCATCACCAAGGAAGTTTCATGGTTTCGAGGGGGAAATCACCAAGATTGAAGCGGAATCCAAAATTCTGTCCTAGTTTGTCATTCAGTTTTTTTCCAATGATCAACATACCCCCTCCAATGCAACGTGTTCAAATTTGTCATTTTTTTGGGATCATTTACCATATTTAGGGGACTATGTGCATATTCTAGGCATTAATGCACATAATTCAAATTCAAACAATCGATGAATGAAAAGGTGCACAAGAACAGTCTGGAAAACCATGCTTGTGCTATTTAGTAAATTCTCATGCCTTTTACAAGGAATGGGCACAGATTTCAAGCAAATGTGTGGGAATATTCATCCACAAACGTGTCATTTACTGGGTTATTAACTATAGAAAAATGGAATACATGCTTGGAAAACATGATGGCTGGCGTGGTTCCATAGTATGGCCTCACAGTGCCCTCGTAAAAATTTGAGAGTGTTTTCCTTATGTCGTCATGCACGCCTTTCATAAATTGAACTATCACCGATGAAGTTTCATGGTTTCGAGGGGGAAATCACCAAGATTGAAGGGGAATCCGAATTTGCGTTGTCCTTTGTCCATGAGTTTTTTCTATGATGAACATACACCCTGCAAATCACCATGTTCAAATTTGGCACTTTTCCAGGTTCATTTACCATATTTAGGGGATTATGTGCATTTTATAGGCATCAATGCACATAATTCAAGTTCAAACAATTGGTGCATGAAAGGGTGCACAAGAACGGTCTAGAAAACCATGCTCGTGCTATTTAGTAAATTCTCATGCCTTTTACAAGGAATGGATAGATATTTCAATGAAATGTGTGGCAATAGTCAACCACAAACATTTGTTTATTGGGTTCAACTGTCAAAAAATGAAATAAATGCTTGAAAAACATGACGCCTCGCATGGTGACATGATATGGCCTCACCATGCCCTGGTAAAAATTTGAGAAGGTTTGACTTATGTCGTCGTGCACGCCCTTCATAAATTGAACCATCACCAAGGAAGTACTATGCTTTCGAGAGGGAAATTACCAAGATTGAAGGGGAATCCAAATTTTATTTGTTCTTTGCCCTTGAGTTTTTTGCTACGATGAACATACACCCTACAAATCACCGTGTTCAAATTTGGCACTTTTCTGGGTGCATTTACCATATTTAGGGGAATATGTGCATTTTCTAGGAATTTAGCACATATAAATCCAATCCAGCTACGGCTGCATGGGTGTGATGTGAGGGACGCAGATTGCCATTTGATCGTGGTGCATCCTATGGTGCACACACGCGATCCGCGTTGCTAGGGTTCCGGCCAATCATAATGCAACACAAAGTAGGCTGAGCGCACACTGTTTCTGGAGGCGATGGAGATGGACCGTGTGCGATAATGAATGAGCAAGATTGTTAGGGAAGCCAAATTTCCTTCGTCGTTTGTTGTTGAGGTCTTAAAAACCATCACATTGTATAGGTGTCCTACCACTCCGTCCCAGAGCTCTCTCCGAGCGTCGCTCATGGCACCGCGGCGCACAATAACTGGTAAGGAAGCGATGGCATCCCGTCATGTTGTGTTCCTCGCCGCTCACGACCGCACACATGGTAAGGAAGTGATGGCATCCCGCCGCGCCAAGTTAATCGCCACCGCCGGCCGCACAAGTACGTGGACAGACTTTGATGCTGCCATGGCCAAATGGACGGTGGATCTAGAGGCGGCCAAAGCCACACAGAAGGAGCAGAAAAGGCAGAAAGCAGTCAAGAAAAGAGAGTCCCGCCGCTGCAAGAAAGAAGAGGCTGCATGCCATGTCGAGGAGAGCTCATCGTAGATCGAAGGATGGTGGGCTGCCACCTACAAGGCCGGGAAGGAGAATGACACCGTCTGGCCAGCATGCCCCGATGCCGGCATGTGAGAAGTAGTTAGTGCGTGTGTCGCCCGTATGTTTGTATAATTAATTATGAGCATCTACCGGTACTACATACGTACTAGTTTTAGAGCAAATTACCAGTAGTACTTTAAGTTGGTACTATCTATTATTAACGTACAATGTCGGTAAGCGCATCCTTTGAGGGCTTTGAGTGTTGATTAGCATGTGTTCACTAAAGTTTTGTAGCCGCACCCTGGCCCTAAATACTCCCGAAACGTCCACCCGCAGCCACCGGAGACTAGAGTTGGCCGCAGCTGGTTTTTAGTCCCACCTCGCAGCGCGAGTTGGCCGCACACCGGCTTAAATTGCCGCATCGGCGGATGGCAAAAAGCTTCTCTCTTTTTGCATAGGATCAAATCTGGCAATGCGAGTGAGGCAGGTTGACACTTGATTGCAAGTCATGAACTGATGATTGTTCATCGGGTGTCACCTTGCCTCATTCATGTATATTGAATAATCCTGATACAATGAAAGAGATTTTTGAAATTAGGTGTGGTTGGAGATGTTGATAGATATAAGAATTATTAGAAGATCACAAAACACATGGTTTCTATGGCGTACCTGTGTGCATTTTTTTGCGTTAATGATCCATAAGTCAGTTACCTGTGCGATGTTTCCTAATAAAGCAAGCATACCATTGACGAAAAAATCAACTACACGTGTACATTGTTTTGGAGACGGGATCTGCCAATTTTCTCTTTTCTCGCACATGAGTATTTTACGCGCTCCATGTGTGTTGTGTGTTTCCCCCGCCCAAGTTTCAAGTTTCGCAATGAAATTTTCACTAGGTGCGTGATTTCAAAATTTATTCCTCCCACCACATCCCCACCCATCAAATTTCCTCAGTATCTCCCCTCCCCCCTACCGGCAACTCAAACCGCCGCCACCGCAACCACAGCTTCAACGACATCCATGTTCTGCCCGGTCATCATCGATCCAGTTAGGTAACCCACTGATCTCTATCACAGCCCCGGCCTGATTGCTTAAATGGCACCTGCGAAACATCCTCATGCCTCCAAATCCCCACCGCCCTTACCTCTAGAGCATAGCCATGCAAGCCCAACCACATATCATGTGGAGGTCGAGGAGCTGATGGCGGTCGATGGCGCGATAGCCGTTGTGCATGTTGACTCAGAGGAACACCTTGCCTTCGTCGCTGCCAACTTGGTGGAGGCTCTGCCCCAGATGAAGTGCCCCAGTGACTACCCCTAGGACTTACCAGTTATGATCTGACCAGCTCAATCTTACCAATACCACTTGCAATGGCTATCTTTTGTATGGTTGATGTATTAGGCATGTTCGTGCCTTGTTTATTTCTGTACTACACAGTTTGTGATGTTCAAGTATTAACTTTCCAACTCAATATCACCAACACACCAGCAGCAAACTGACAATACATGACTCAAGATATCACTAGAGATGCTACCCATTTGCTATTTTTTGTGGATGCTAACCCTGTTGTACTTAACATGCCTGTCCATGTACTTACACGGGGTCATAACGGGCGATGATGTTGTTTGCCATCGAGGTTGGCTGCATCCCATGTCTTACAGTATTTCACATCATTTGTGCAATTGTAGTTTAACTTCTAACATTTACTGGTTGGCTGTAGGTACACATGTCAACAACACTGATCCACGCTTCGACTCGGAGGAACATCTCGCCTCTGCCGCCGCTGACTTTGGGCAGGGTCTGGCCAAGATGAAGTGGCCCAACAACTACCTCTCAGGACTTACCAAATATGAATTCACCAGTTCAATCTTTACCAATACCTGTTGCAATTAATGGCTATGTTTTGTACGATTGATGTATTAAGCATGTTGTAGTAAACATGCCTAACATGTTTTAGCTATTTCCCTACCTTTTTATAGACAACTGGGTCATTCTCTGCTCTGGCAGCACCTACCTTGCGATGTTTAACTCTGTCAATTCCATTTTTATCACTACCGTTTTCAATGGATATTAAGCATGTTGCAATTAACAGTTGTATCCATTTTTAACAGTTGTATTTCAATGGCTACAAACTTACAAAACATGACTTAGGGTGCTGTTAAGCATGCTGCAATTAACAGTTGTATCCATTTTTTAATCTGTCCTTTGCTATCGTGCTACTCTCCGCAATGAAGATATACTAGAGATGTTGCCCATTTGCT
This sequence comes from Triticum dicoccoides, assembly GCF_002162155.2. Taxonomy (NCBI): domain Eukaryota; kingdom Viridiplantae; phylum Streptophyta; class Magnoliopsida; order Poales; family Poaceae; genus Triticum; species Triticum dicoccoides. The sequence goes on from NC_041384.1 coordinate 170,277,387, forward strand.
ATTTTTAGTGGATGCTAACCCTGCTGTACTTCACATGCCTTTCCATGTACTTACACAGGGTCATAATGGACGATGTTGTTGTTTGCCGTCGAGGTTAGATCTATCCCAAATCTTATAGTATTTTACATCATTTGTGCAATTCCAGTTTGATTTCTAACATTTACTTGCTTCTTGTAGGTACACATGTCAGCAGCACTGATCCACTCTTTTATGCGGAGGAACACCTCGCCTCCACTGCGGCCAACTTGGGGCGGGCTCTTGTCCATATGAAGTGCCCCAACAACTACCCCTCAGGACTTACCAAGTATGAACTCACCAGTTGAATCTTACCAATACCAGTTGCAATGACCATGTTTTGTACGGTTCATGTATTAGGCATGTTGTAGTAAACACGCCTGGCCCGTCTTATCTATTTTCCCTATCTTTTTATAGACAACAGGTCCATTATCTGCTCTAGTAGCATCTGCCTTGCATGTTTAACTCTCACAATTTCATTTCTACTAGTACCAGTTTCAATGGCTATACTGGGTTGTTTGTTGCAGTAAACAATTCTATCCATTTTTTAATATGTACCTTTGCTACCGTGCTACTCTTTCGCAATGAAGATATCACTACATATGCTGTCGTTTTATTACCATTTGCTATTTTTGGTGGATGTTAACCCTGTTGTAGTTAACATTGGCTTTCCATGTACTTACACAGGGCTCCAATGGGTGTTGATGTTGTTTGCCATCGAGGTTAGCTTCATCCCATGTCTTAGACACCATATGTTCCTAAATATAAGTATTTTAGAGATTCCAATATAGACTACATATGGAGCAAAATGAGTGAATCTAGACTCTAATGTAAAATATGTCTAGAATTCTATATACATCCGTATGTAGTTCATATTGAAATCTCTAAAAATACTTGTACTTAGGAATGTAGATAGTCGTATTTTACATCATTTGTGCAATCCCAGTTTAGCTTCTAACATTTACTGGTTGCTTGTAGGTACATATATGAGCGGTATTGATCCACGCTTCGATCCCTTTTGCATGTGGGGAAATGAGATATTCATGAACAAGCGTCAAGTGAGGAAACTAAGAAAAATTGTTAGGCGAAAGAAATGGGTGATGGGAATTAAGCTCTTTATTTACACTTTGACCAAGACAATAGTGAACTTAGGATGGTAAGTAATGTGTTGCCTTTTCCCCTTCCCACAACAAGTTACTCTATTAGACCCGAGTATCTGAAATTTTTCTCTTTTCAGTGGTTTCCGAAGCTATTTACTAACGATTTGCCTTGAAAACTATGTGACCGGAGTGGAGGAAACTAAGGTTAAAGTATATAATTCATGCTACCATGATAATGCTCTAGAAGTCTTCCTAAAGGCGGCAAAGGATGGGAGGGAGATCGTCACAAGAGGTTGGACAAAATTTGTTCATGCCTACGGCATGCAGGAGGGCACATTATGGGCATTCCTCTTATTCAACACCATCGGCAGCCAAAATGATTTACACTTGTCTCTTCACCTTTACCGCCTCTAAATATTTTGGTTCATCATAGTTAATTGTTGTCTAATCCCGTAATTACTGAACATATTGTACTGAGAATTTTATTTATGGATTGGATGTTGAACCATTATGCTGAGAATTTGAATTACACGTTTTATATTTCAAAATTTCTAATTCGAATAATAAATTACAGGGGGAAAATAAAATTATACAGGAGCGAATAAAATAATATGCACACCGTTAGAAAGAAAACAGCGTGTGCAATGAAAAATAGAGAACAGTCGGTTGTTTGACGTGAAATGTTTGCGATGCCTGATGGACGCACACACAGTTTCGTCTCATATGCATGTGCGATTCATGGTAATACGGCAAACGTTTCAAACTTGTGTGTGTGATAGGAATACCTATCACACACAGTTATGAAAATGGACACATTGTCGTTAGTAGAGGCACCACACACATTTTACATTCTTGAACTGTGTGCGATAACGTACCTATATCATGATAAATGTTTATTATGATATTATTCATGCTAGAATTGTATTAAACAGAAACTTAGTACATGTGTGAATACATAGACAAACAGAGTGTACCTAGTATGCCTCTACTTGACTAGCTCGTTAATCAAAGATGGTTAAGTTTCCTGACCATAGACATGTGTTGTCATTTGATGAACATGATCACATCATTAGAGAATGATGTGATGGACAAGACCCATCCGTTAGCTTAGCATAATGATCATTTAGTTTTATTGCTATTGCTTTCTTCATGGCTTATACATGTTCCTCTGACTATGAGATTATGCAACTGCCGAATACCGGAGGAACACCTAGTGTGCTATCAAACATCACAATGTAACTGGGTCATTATAAAGATGCTCTACAGGTGTCTCTGATGGTGTTTGTTGAGTTGGCATAGATCGAGATTAGGATTTGTCACTCCGTGTATCGGAGAGGTATCTCTGGGCCCTCACAGTAATGCACATCACTATAAGCCTTGCAAGCAATATGACTAATGAGTTAGTTATGGGATGATCCATTATGGAACGAGTAAAGAGACTTGTCGGTAACGATATTGAACTAGGTATGATGATACCGACGATCGAATCTCGGGCAAGTAACATACTGATGACAAAGGGAATAACGTATGTTGTTATGCGGTTTGACCGATAAAGATCTTCGTAGAATATGTAGGAACCAATATGATCATCAAGGTTCCGCTATTGGTTATTGACCAGTGAGATGTCTCGGTCATGTCTACATAGTTCGCGAAACCGTAGGGTCCGCACGCTTAACGTTCGATGACGATTTTGTATTATATGAGTTATGTGTTTTGGTGACCGAATGATGTTCGGAATCCCGGATGAGATCACAGACATGACGGGGAATCTCGAAATGGTTGAGACATAAAGAATGATATATTGGACGATGTTATTCGGACACCGGATGAGTTCCGAGAGGTATCGGGTAACTATCGGAGTGTCGGAGGGTTATCGGAACCTCCCAGGGGAACTAATGGGCCTTCATGGGCCTCAGTGGAGAGAGAGGAGGGCCGAAAGGGGCTGCCCCCCCCTTGGCAGTCCGAATTGGACTAGAGGAAGGGGGCGGCGCCCCCCTTTCCCTTTCCCTTTCCCTCTCCCCTTCCCTCTTCCTCCTCTCTCTTGGCGCGCCCTATAGGGGCCGGCCGGCCACCTCCTCTCCTCCTTTATATACGGAGGCAGGGGCACCCTAGAACACACAAGATCAATTGTCTTAGCCGTGTGCGGTGCCCCCCTCCACAGATTACACCTTAGATCATATTGTCGTAGTGCTTAGGCGAAGCCCTGCACGGATCACATCATCAACACCATCATCACGCCGTCGTGCTGACGGAACTCATCTACATCCCCGAACCTCTGCTGGATCAAGAGCTCGAGGGACGTCATCGCGCTGAACATGTGCACAACTCGAAGGTGTCGTGCGTTCGGTACTTGATCGGTTGGATCATGATTGGATCGCGAGGAGTACGACTACATCAACCGTGTTAACATAACGCTTCCGCTTTCGGTCTATGAGGGTACGTGAACACACTCTCCCCTCTCGTTGCTATGCATCTCCTATATAGATCTTGCGTGATCGTAGGAATTTTTTTGAAATACTGTGTTCCCCAAAAGTGGCATCCGAGCCAGGTCTATACGTAGATGTTATATGCACGAGTACAAAACAAAGAGTTGTGGGCGATAATAGTCATACTGCTTACCACCAATGTCTTACTTTGATTCGGCGGTATTGTTGGATGAAGTGGCCCAGATCGACATTACATGACCGCGTTCATGAGACTGGTTCTACCGACGTGCTTCGCACATAGGTGGCTAGCGGGTGTCTGTTTCTCCAACTTTAGTTGAATCAAGTTTGACTACGGCCGGTCCTTGTTGAAGGTTAAAACAGCACACTTGACGAAAAATCTTTGTGGTCTTGATGCGTATAGGTAAGAATGGTTCTTTATAGAAGCCCATAGCAGCCACGTAAAACTTGCAACAACAAAGTATAGGATGTTTAACTTGTTTTTGCAGGGTATGTTGTGATGTCATATGGTCAAGACGTGATGAGATATAAATTTTTGTATGAGATGATCTGTTTTGTAAAAGTTACCGGCAACTGGCAGGAGCCTTATGGTTGTCGCTTTATTGTATGAAATGCAATCGCCATGTAATTGCTTTACTTTATCACTAAGCGGTAGCGATAGTCGTAGAAGCAATAGTTGGCGAGACGATAACGATGCTACGATGGAGATCAAGGTGTCAAGCTGGTGACGATGGAGATCATGATAGTGCTTTGGAGATGGAGATCAAAGGCACAAGATGATGATGGCCATATCATGTCACATATTTTGATTGCATGTGATGTTTATCCTTTATGCATCTTATTTTGCTTAGTACGGCGGTAGCATTATAAGATGACCCCTCACTAAATTTTAAGGTACAAGTGTTCTCCCTGAGTATACACCATTGCTACAATTCGTCGTGCCGAGACAGCACGTGATGATCGGGTGTGATAAGCTCTACGTTCACATACAATGGGTGCAAGCCATTTTTGCACGTGCAGAATACTCTGGTTAAACTTGACGATCATAGCATATGCAGATATGGCCTTAGAACACTGAGACCGAAAGGTCAAACGTGAATCATATAGTAGATATGATCAACATAGTGATGTTCACCATTGAAAACTACTCCATGTCACGTGATGATCGAACATAGTTTAGTTGATATGGATCACGCAATCATTTAGATGACTAGAGGGATGTCTATCTAAGTGGGAGTTGATAACCCACAAGTATAGGGGATCGCAACAGTTTTCGAGGGTAAAGTATTCAACCCAAATTTATTGATTCGACATAAGGGGGCCAAAGAATACTCTCATTTATTAGCAGATGAGTTGTCAATTCAACCACACCTGGAAACTTAGTAACTGCAGCAAAGTATTTAGTAGCAAAATAATATGATAGTAGTGGTAACGGTAACAAAAGGTAACGGTAGTAAAAGCAATGTTTTTGGTATTTTGTAGTGATGATAGCAATAGCAACGGGAAAGTAAATAAGCGAAGAACAATATGTGGAAAGCTCGTACGCAATGGATTGGTGATGGAGAATTATGTCGGATGTTGTTCATCCTGTAACAGTCATAACCTAGGGTGACACAGAACTAGCTCCAGTTCATTGATATAATGTAGGCATGTATTCCGAATATAGTCATACGTGCTTATGGAAAAGAACTTGCATGACATCTTTTGTCCTACCCTCCCGTGGCAGCGGGGTCCTTACAGAAACTAAGGGATATTAAGGCCTCCTTTTAATAGAGAACCGGAACAAAGCATTAACACATAGTGAATACATGAACTTCTCAAACTATGGTCATCACCGGTAAGTATCTTGATTATTGTCACTTCGGGGTTAACGGATCATAACACATAATAGGTGACTATAGACTTGCAAGATAGGATCAAGAACACTCATATATTGATGAAAACATAATAGGTTCAGATCTGAAATCATGGCACTTGGGCCCTAGTGACAAGCATTAAGCATAGCAAAGTCATAGCAACATCAATCTCAGAACATAGTGGATACTAGGGATCAAACCCTAACAAAACTAACTCGATTACATGATAGATCCCATCCAACCCATCACCGTCCAGCAATCCTACGATGGAATTACTTACGCACGGTGGTGAGCATCATGAAATTGGTGATGGAGGATGGTTGATGATGACGATGGTGACGGATTCCCCTCTCCAGAGCCCCGAACGGACTCCAGATCAGCCCTCCCGAGAGGTTTTAGGGCTTGGCAACGGCTCCGTATCGTAAAACGCGATGATTTCTTCTCTCTCATTTTTTTCTCCCTGAAACTCAATATATGGAGGTGGAGTTGGAGTCGGAGAGGCAACAGGGGGCCCACGAGGTAGGGGGGCGCGCCCTAGGGGGGCAGGCTCGCCCCCCACCCTCATGGGCAGGTGGTGGGCCCCCTGGCCTTCATCTTTTGCAGGTATTTTTCTTATTTTCTGAAAAGTGGCTCCGTGAAGTTTCAGGTCATTCCGAGAACGTTTGCTCCTGCACATAAATAACACCATGGTAATTCTGCTGAAAACAGTGTCAGTCCGGGTTAGTTCCATTCAAATCATGCAAGTTAGAGTCCAAAACAAGGGCAAAAGTGTTTGGAAAAGTAGATACGTTGGAGACGTATCAACTCCCCCAAGCTTAAACCTTTGCTTGTCCTCAAGCAATTCAGTTGACAAACTGAAAGTGATAAAGAAAAACTTTTACAAACTCTGTTTGCTCTTGTTGTTGTAAATATGTAATGCCAGCATTCAAGTTTTCAGCAAAGATTATAACTAACCACATTCACAATAACGCTTAGGTCTCAAGTTTACTCATATCAATGGCGTAATCAACTAGCAATCAATAATAATAAATCTCGGATGACAGCACTTTCTCAAAACAATCATAATACGATATAACAAGATGGTATTTCGCTAGCTCTTTCTAAGACCGCAAAACATAAATGCAGAGCACCTTTAAAGACCAAGGACTGACTAGACATTGTAATTCATCGTAAAAGAGATCCAGACAAGTCATACTCAATGTAAACTAACAGTAATGAATGCAAATGACAGCGGTGCTCTCCAACTGGTGCTTTTTAATAAGAGGATGATGACTCAACATAAAAGTAAATAGATAGGCCCTTCGCAGAGGGAAGCAGGGATTTGTAGAGGTGCCAGAGCTCGGTTTTGAAACAGAGGTGAATAATATTTTGAGCGGTATACTTTCATTGTCAACATAACAACCTAGATATGGCGATATCTTCCATGCTACAGACATTATAGGCGGTTCCCAAACAAAATGGTAAAGTTTATACTCCCCCTTCCACCAACAAACATCAATCCATGGCTTGCTCGAAACAACGAGTGCCTCCAACTAACAAGAGTCTCATGGGAAGTTTTGTTTGCAATTATTTTGATTTACTTTGCATAAAGCATGGGACTGGGCATCCTGGTGACCAGCCATTTATCTCGTGAGTGAGGAGCGGAGTCCACTCCTCTTGAGAATGACCTGCCTAACATGGAAGATACAGACATCCCTAGTTGATACATGAGCTATTCGAGCATACAAAACAGGATATTTATTTGAAGGTTTAGAGTTTGGCACATACGAATTTACTTGGAACGGCAGGTAGATACCGTATATAGGTGGGTATAGTGGACTCATGTGAAATAACTTTTGGGGTTTAAGTGATTGGATGCACAAGCAGTATTACCGCTTAGTACAAGTGAAGGCTAGCAAAAGACTGGGAAGTGACCAGCTAGAGAGCGACAACAGTCATGAACATGCATTAAAATTAATCAGCACCGAAAGCAAGCATGAGTAGGATATAATCCACCATGAATATAAATATCGTGAAGGCTATGTTGATTTTGTTTCAACTACATGCGTGAACATGTGCCAAGTCAAGTCACTTAAATCATTCAGAGGAGGATACCACCCTATCATACCACATCATAACCATTTTAATAGCATGTTGGCACGCAAGGTAAACCATTATAACTCATAGCTAATCAAGCATGGCATCAGAAACTATGATCTCTAGTTGTCATTGCAAACATATTTATTCATAATAGGCTGAATCGGGAATGATGAACTAATCATATTTACAAAAACAAAAGAGGTCGAGTTCATACCAGCTTTTCTCATCTCAGCCAGTCCATCGTATATCATCATCATTGCCTTTCACTTGCACGACCGAACGATGTGAATAATAATAATAGTGCACGTGCATTGGACTAAGCTGGAATCTGCAGGCATTCAATAAACAGGAGAAGACAAGGCAATATGGGCTCTTTTGTCAAATAAACAATAATGCATATAAGAGCCACTTCAACAATTTAATTATGGTCTTCTCCTATCGACCCCCAAAGAAAAGAAAAGAAATAAAACTATTTACACGGGAAAGCTCCCAACAAGCAAAAGAAGAATAGGAAATCTTTTTGGGTTTTCTTTTTAGTTACTACTACAAGCATGGAAAGTAAACTAATTAAAAGCTACAAGTAATTTTTTGGTTTTTCTTAAGGTTTATTAAACACACAAGAAGAAAGCATAAAAAGGAAAATAAACTAGCATGGATGATACAATGAAAAAGTATGAGCACCGACATCTAGCAATGAGTGTGTGAACATAAATGTAATGTCGGATGGGAAATACGTACTCCACCAAGCTTAGGCTTTTGGCCTAAGTTGGTCTATGGCCACGGCTGGCCTGGCGGATATCCATAATAGTAGCTGGGGTCGTACTGCGATGCAGCAGCTATCGCCTGCTGAGCTGCAGCATGGCGACGAGCGGCCTCCTCTCTCCTCTCGTACTCATCTGCCTCCTATCTGGTAATAGTATATCCTCCTCTTGCCTGATAATCAAAGAAGGCAGGAGCAGGGAGAGTAATACGGACAGCACGGCGTCTGTCAAAGATTAGTCGATACTGGAGAGGTGATTCGTTCCTCTCGACAAACTGGTGGTGAACCATAGCATTAAAATCCAGATAAGCAGGAGGTAATTCAATATCATCTTCGCGTATGGCTATACCAAGAAAATTAGATATGCGGGTTGCATAAATTCCACCAAAGAAATCTCCATTAAGTCTATTAAGATGTAACCTATGTGCAACAATGGCTCCCAAATTATATGATTTGTCTCCTAACACAGCACTCCTAAGAATACTGAGGTCAGGGACACACATGTGACATGCCTCATCTTTACTGTTTATGCATCTACCTATGAAGAGAGCAAAATAATGTATAGCAGGAAAGTGAATGCTCCCTATGGTAGCTTGTGTAATATCTGAAGATTCTCCCACAGTAATGCTAGCAAGAAATCTCTAAATTCAGATTTGCGAGGATCCCTTATACTACCCCATTGTGGAAGTTTGCAAGCAGTGGTAAAATCTTCTAAGTCCATAGTGTAAGATTTATCATAAAGATCAAACAGGACAGTTGGAGAATTACATGAAGTTAAAACTTCAAACCTCCTCACAAAGGTACTGGTGAGGTTGTGATACTGGCTGCACTTCTCTTCCTCGAAGCTCATGAGATCAGTGTTACGCAAATATGCGTTGAATTCTTCCTTAATTCCCGCTTGATCCATAAAGTTCTCAGAAGGCCATTCACAAGGACGCACTGGAGCGTCTCTTGGTGGCTCTTCATCAGCATCACGCATTGCAAGCGTGGGTCCTTGCTTCCTTGAGGAACCACCTTGGAACATTTTCCTAAGCATTTTTCTTTCTCTGAAAATTTCTGAAAATTTTTAGTAACTTCAAAATAAAAGTAAACCAAACTCAATAATATTGATAGCAACTACTCCTACAAGTGCCTAGAGCCTATATCATGCATCAAAAATACTTGGAACCATATAAATTTGACATGCAAGCTCAAGAACAGGGTCACCTAAGAAACACAAATTTGCAATGAATAAAGCACTAGAACAAAAACTAATTGGACCAATGGAGGAGTCACATACCAAGGAACAATCTCCCCAAGCAGTTTTGTGAGAGGTGCTTTGAGCAAGGAGATCGAAAATGGCAGCAAGATGAGCTAGAACTCGTGCTTGAGCTCGATATTCGTGTTTGTGGGAGAAAGATGAAGTGTGTGGGTGCATGAATAAGTGGAGGAGGGCCACCGTGTGCCCATGAGGCAGGGGGGCATGCCCAGGTTGGTAGGGTGCGCCCTCCACCCTCGTGGGCAGGTGGTTGGCCACCCTGCTGTGTTCTTAGTGCCAAATATTCTCAAATATTATGGAAAAAATCATATTTAAATTTCAGGGCATTTGGAGAACTTTTATTTTCGAGGTATTTTTATATTGCACGGATAATCAGATAACAGACAGAAAAATATTTATTTTATTTTATTTTATATAAATAACGGAAAGTAAAAGTGGGGTACAGAAGGTTGTGCCTTCTAGTTTCATCCATCTCATGACCATCAAAAGGAATCCACTAACAAGGTTGATCAAGTCTTGTTAACGAACTCATTCCGAATAACATGGAACCGGAGAAATTTCGTATAACACTGTGTTACCTCAACGGGGATATGCACATCCCCAATAATAAGATTATCATATTTCTTCTTGACAGTAGGAAGAGGAAATTCAAAACCTCCAAATAGAATGAATGGCATTTTTCCAATAGAGTTTATACTGTGAACTTGAGGTTGTTTCCTCGGAAAGTGTACCGTATGCTCGTTACCATTAACATGAAAATTGACATTGCCTTTAGTGCAATCAATAACAGCCCCTGCGGTATTCAAAAAGGGTCTTCCAAGAATAATAGACATACTATCGTCCTCGGGAATATCAAGAATAACAAACTCTGTTAAAATAGTAACATTTGCAACTACAACAGGCACGTCCTCACAAATACCGACAGGTGTAATAGTTGATTTATCAGCCATTTGCAAAGATATTTCAGTAGGTGTCGACTTATTCAAATCAAGTCTATGATATAAAGAGAGAGGCATAACACTAACACTGGCTCCAAGATCACATAAAGCAGTTTTAACATAGTTTCTTTTAATGGAGCATGGTATAGTGGGTACTCCTGGATCTCCAAGTTTCTTTGGAATTCCACCCTTAAAATTATAATTAGCAAGCATGGTGGAAATTTCAGCTTCCGGTATCTTTCTTTTATTTGTAATAATATCTTTCATGTACTTATAATAAGGATTGGTTTTGAGCATATCAGTTAATCGCATACGCAAAAAGATAGGTCTAATCATTTCAGCAAAGCGCTCAAAATCATCATCATCCTTTTTCTTGGATGGTTTGGGAGGAAAAGGCATGTGTTTCTGAACCCAAGGCTCTCTTTCTTTAACATGTTTCCTAGCAACAAAATCTTTTTTATCATAACGTTGATTCTTTGATTGTGGGTTATCAAGATCAACAGCAGGTTCAATTTCTATGTCATTATCATTACTAGGTTGAGCATCATCATGAACATTATTATTAACATTAACACTAGTTTCAGGTTCATTACCAACTTGAGTTTCAGCATCATAAATAGAAATATCATTTGGATTCTCAGGTGGTTCAACAATAGGATCACTATAAGCATGCAAAGTCCTATCATTTTTCTTTTTCTTCTTTTTAGAAGGACTAGGTGCATCTATATTATTTCTCCGAGAATCTTGCTCAATTCTCTTAGGGTGGCCTTCAGGATACAAAGGTTCCTGAGTCATTCTACCAGTTCTATTAGCCACTCTAACAGCATTATCATTATCTTTACTATTCAATTCATTGAGCAAATCATTTTGAGCTTTAAGTACTTGTTCTACATGATTGGTAACCATAGAAGCATGTTTACTAATAAGTTTAAGTTCACCTTTAACATTAGCCATATAATCACCCAAGTGTTCAAGCATATTTGAATTGTATTTCAATTCTCTACCAAAATAAGCATTAAAGTCTTCTTGCTTAGCCATAAATTTATCAAACTCATCTAAGCATGGGCTAGCAAATTTAGTAAATGGGATTTCAGCTTTATCATATCTATAGAGAAAATTTACCTTTACTACCTGTGTCGGGTTATCAAGACCATGAATTTCTTCAATAGGTAATGGATTAAGATTATATGTTTCTTCAACAGGCGGTAAATTAAGACCATGTATTTCTTCAATAGGAGGTAAATTCTTAACATCTTCAGCTTTAATACCTTTTTCTTTCATAGATGTCTTTGCCTCTTGCATATCTTCAGGACTGAGAAATAGAATACCCCTCTTCTTCGGAGTTGGTTTAGGAATAGGCTCAGGAATTGGCTCCGAAGGTGTCCAATTATTTTCATTTGTGAACATATTATTCAATAGAATTTCAGCTTCATCTGGTGTTCTTTCCCTGAAAACAGAACCAGCACAACTATCCAGGTAATCTCTGGAGGCATTGGTTAGTCCAGTATAAAAGATATCAAGTATTTCATTTTTCTTAAGAGGATGATCAGGCAAAGCATTAAGTAATTGGAGAAGCCTCCCCCAAGCTTGTGGGAGACTCTCTTCTTCAATTTGCACAAAATTATATATATCCCTTAAAGCAGCTTGTTTCTTATGAGCAGGGAAATATTTAGCAGAGAAGTAATAAATCATATCATGGGGACTACGCACACAAACAGGATCAAGAGAATTAAACCATATCTTAGCATCACCCTTTAATGAGAACGGAAATATTTTAAGGATATAAAAGTAGTGAGTTCTCTCATCTTTAGTAAACAGGGTAGCTATATCATTTAATTTAGTAAGATGTGCCACAACAGGTTCAGATTCATAACCATGAAAAGGATCAGATTCAACCAAAGTAATTATATCCGGATCAACAGAGAATTCGTAATCCTTATGAGTAACAAAGATAGGTGAAGTAGCAAAAGCAGGGTCAGGTTTCATTCTAGCATTTAGAGATTGCTTACTCCATTTAGCTTATAATCTTTTGAGTTCATTTCTATTTTTGCAAGCTAGAATGGCTAAAGAAGCTTCTTGATCAAAAACATAACACTTAGGAATAACAAGTGATTCTTCATCATCACTTTCATCAGATTCAATATTTTCAATTTCTCTAGCCCTAGCAAGGTGCTCATCAAGAAAATCACTAAGTGGCATAGTAGTATCAGGCATAGAGGTGGTTTCATCATAAGTATCATGCATAGCAAAAGTGGCATCATCAATAACATGCGACATATTAGAACGAATAGCAGAAGCAGGGGTAGGTGTCGCAAACTTACTCATAACAGAAGGTGAATCAAGTGCAGAGCTAGATGGCAGTTCCTTACCTCCACTACAAAAAATACACTTCCGTGATGATACGTGTTTGTCACAGTAGGTCATGTTTTCTGTCATGCATGTACATCCATGACAAATTTATCACAGAATCAAGATAGTCATACCTGTGCTGTCGTAGAAGTGTTCCATGACATTACCAAAATTATCATCACTGAAGTGTCCACTTCCATGATGATAAATCGCGCGTCACAGAAGTGCTTTCGTCAAGGGTGACCGACACGTGGCATCCACCGTAACGGAACGCCGTTAAGCTATCGGGTCAGGTTTTGGATCCGATAACCCGTTAACAGCCCCGACCAATGGGGATTTTCCACGTGTAAAATCATCATTGGCTGCAGGAAACACGTGTCGGCTCATCGCTGGGACAAGTGTCATCCACTCATTGGACAAAAGGCGCCTATGATACGTCGACATGTGGCACGGCCCAACAGAGGCCCATTCCTGTGAAAAGGCCAGCCCATTTGACTTGGTCAAAAGGTGGCGGGCCGGCCCAAGGAAAGCCTGTTAACGGCCTGTTCGCATATAGCCCATTTACAGCCCGCTTACCCAAGGCCCGTTACACCCTATTCGAATTAGGCCCAGTAGCGTCATCTGGGCCATCCAATATGATTCCAGCCCGTTTTCACTTCTGTCCCATGTATGGCCCATGGCGTCCTTCGGCCCATATGAGGCCCTATGTAACTCTTGGCCTATTAACGGCTCGTGGTGAAACTGGCCCGTAATGAACAGTGTATCACTTTACACCCATTAACGGCCCGTGGTGAAACTGGCCCGTAAAGAACAGTGTATCACTTTATACCCATTAACGGTTCGTTATTCCGTTGGGCCGTTTCCAGCCCATGTTATCTTTCGGCCTTCTCAAAGCCCATTTATTCTTCGGCTATTTTCCAGGATTCTTTTACTTACGGCCCATTACAGTCATTTTCTGCTTGTGGGCCAAATTCAGCCCGTGGTTACAGTCGGCCCGTTTGTGGTCCGTTAATACGTTGGGCCGTTTTCATAGCATCACCAAATACGGCCTATTAATGATGGCCCGTTATGGTCGGCCCATGAACGGACGATTCCAACTATAGCCCGTTTACGGCCAGAATGTGGTCTGTTTGGCCCATGTTTGGCCAACCGATCATATGGCCCATATAAGGCCCATTGATGATACGACCCGTAGAAGGCCCACTGTTTCTACGGCCCGTAGAAGGCCCACTGTTTATACGGCCCGTAGAAGGCCCACTGTTTCTATGGCCCGTAGGAGGCCCAGTGTCACTACAGTAAATATTAGCCCATGGTTATTGTGGCCTGGTTTTAAAAAATAGGTTATTGCAGCCACTAGCAAACCACAGAAGAAGAACTGCATTTACTACAAGAAAACAAATTAACAAGACAACAAGGAAATAAATAAGCAAGCAACTTACACTAGGCTATCACGGATATTACACATATTACATCCACTGGGCATCAAAGTTCGCTACCAGTGCAAATATAGGGAACACAGCAGCATATAAACGCCGCAGCAAAACAAGTCTAGAATTGAAACCACTTCAGAAGAGCTCAAGAAACAATATCCTGGGTACCCATAATGCTGGCAAGATGCTTAGCAAGCTTATTAACTTTCTCTTGTTTGGCGCTTAAGTCCTCCAGCGCTTGTTGTTGCACCAGAAAGTATGCATCTGAATTCTGCAGGGACTTCCTCAGTCCTTCGGCTTCCTGTCGCATAACATTTGATCAATATCTTTCAACTTGAAGTTGAGACTCAAGAAGCCGAACTGATTCAGGCAACGAGTTCGCAGAGCTGGTGCCAGCAGTGGTAGCCAGTAACTCGAACACTACATCAAGACAGGAGTTTGGGGTTGTCTCAGTGTCTTCAATATAGTTTTTATTAGCTTTCTTGGAGACCAACAGGGATGTCTCACTATCTTGAACCTTATCTGCATTACTTCCTTTACCATTGCATAACAGGGTACTCTTCTCCAATATCTTATCCGCGTTCTAAAAGAGAAATAACCAAACACATCTCAGGTTTACAATGTAGTATATGAAACTCATTTTGGTAAACCAGTTCAGTAGTAAGGTGGACAGGATAACAGCATGAAACAAACATATATCTATGTAGTATGGTCATTGTATGGTATATATCATTCTAGTTTATGTTGCCAAATCAAGATAGATACAGTTCGAATCATATCTATTTAAGACAAAGCAGCATAGACAAAATATAAGTGTGGGAAACTACACAGCAATAACAACACTTGTAATGTGCATGGCATGAGACATAATAGTTTATTCAATTGAAATTGGAATCAACATAGAGCAAGTTACAACAGCAAACAGCCAAACACGTTGAAGAAAGAGGTTTAAAACATACCTGTTGCGCCATTGGAGTTTCAATTGCATCCTTCAAATTTGAAATTAGTTGGTATTAGTAAATATAGTGATACAAGAGCAAAGTAGTATGAACCATAGCTATGGAACCTGACCTGAGAACAATTCTTCTGCTTTAAGCGTTGACTTCGGGTTCGGAGTGGTGGTCCTTGTGATTTGGGCACTGTAGTTGCCTTACTAACTGCTCATGTTTGGGTGCTATGTGGTGGAGACGGTGCTTTGTCAACGGGAATTAGGTGTCTATCTGCTGGGGTTGGGGTTAGAAGGGGTGTAGCTGGTTCTCTGTCCAACTGGGTAGGGGTACAACCTACATGAGTGTGGGTTATGTGTGGTGGGGCTGGTTCTTGGGCAAGTATAACCGTGGTTCTATCTACATCGACAGGTAGCACGATCTTTTCTGAAGACCATGTTTTTACTCCCACAGATACTGCCATCACTCCCTCCAATTGAACTGGCTGATAAACAAGAAAAGTAATTGAATGTATAGACATTGTAAGATAGACAGGTGCAATGGATAGTAGGGAAGAAAACAGGGCATGAAATAATTCACATTTATGTTGTCTAAGCAAACAGAATAGCAGGACATAATTTCACATATATGATGGCTAATTAAACAGGATAGCATGACACAATTTCACATGTATGATGGCTAACTAAACAGGATAGAATGACATACTTCAAAATATGATGACTATGTAAACAGGATGACATGATATAACTATATGATGTGTCTATTAAAGTGGTTGGCATGCCATAAATCACAAACATGCCGTCGATGGAAACATGATGGCATGACATAATTCACGGATAGAATGACATAATTCAAAATATGATGACTATGTAAATAGGATGAGATGATATAACTATATTAATGGGTTGGCATGCCATAATTCAGATACATGTTGTCTATGCAAACACCATGGCATGACATAATTCAAATATATGATTTATATACTAAGGAAGTGAGCAGAGGGCAATCTCATATATGATGTGTCAACTAAGGAGATGGCATTCAATATTGTGTATATGATGTAAAAACTAAGCATTGCAATACAACATATGCATTATATGAGTAATATAACCCTGCCAAGTTTGAGCATACACCTTAGGGGGATAATAGGACTGGTCAGCTGCCTCTGAATCCTCCTTTGAAGAGCTATCTGTAACCAGCAAGATATTTGCTTCAGCAGGTAGCATTGTCTGCTCTGAAGACCTTGTTTTCACTCCAGATTTCTCCATCACCAATTCAAATGGCTTATGCACAGGAAGAGCAGTTGAATATACAAACAGTGTCAACAAAAGCAATGAGAAATCAAAAAAGGACGGCATGATATAATTCACATATATGACGCTTGCCTAAACGGCATGGCATTGCATAATTCACATACATAGTGCCTTGCAACAAGATAACATTGCATAATTCACATATATAATGTCTTGCAACAAGATGGCATTGCATAATTCACATATATGGTAATTAGACACTAAACAGGTGGCATTCACACAAAGCATGTCTAAACTAAGCAAATAACATAGCGATGCAAGATACCATATGCACGATATGAGCAACATAACCCTGCCAAGTTAGGGCATGCACCTCGGGGGGAAATATGACTGGTCATTTGTCTCTGGATCCTCCTCTAAGGAGATATCGGTAACCAGCAAGACATGCGCTTCGTCAGATAGCATTGTCTGTTGTGAAGACCTTGTTTCCACTCCAGATGTTTCCATGACCGTGCCGAATGGCTGATGCACAGGAAGAGTAATTGAATGTACTAAAATTGTTGAAAAATTTAACACGTAATAAAAAGATGATGGCATGATATAATTCACATATAAGATGACTGGATAACCAGGGTGGCATTGCAAAATTCACATATATGATGCCTGGCTAGACAAGATGGCATTGCATGATTCACATATACGATAAAGAAACTAAACAGATGGCATTTACACAAAGCATGTCTAAACTAAGCAGATGACATCTTTAATTTATACAGTAAGCAATGCAAGGCACCATATGCATGATATTACCAACATCAGCATGCCAAGTTAGAGTGAAGACCTCATGGGGTAAATAGGAGTGGTATTCTCCTTCTGAATCCCCCTCAAAAAAATATCTTCCTCTTGATTACGATTCGAAATGGGTGGAGGGGGGCTGCCTTTGCGCCCACCATGGAACGATGTCTGCATGAAATTTTATTGCCACGCAAGGCTCGTCTCTTTTGCTCTACATGATCAGTTCCATTGTGTACAATAACTGGCATGCATAGGAATAAAACATAGTGAGATTATGTAAGGAGTGCATGCACAAATCTAGAGTGATGGTAGCAAACTGTGGATAGACCCAAAACCAATGACAGCAGGCAGATAATAGCTTTAGTTAAAAAATACAGATAATGGCTCCTTTAATGTTTGTTGCACCCAACATGAAACTCATAGTAGACACCGACATTAACCAGATAGTAGACATATAATACTGATTGCTGCCCCAATATGTACCCCACAACCATTTAAAAACTCAAGTTTCAGCACTAGTTTGGACCTCACTCAGAGTCTAATAGGTGAACACGACGACAATGTAGCATGTCACCATATTAAGCGACGCATAACGTAAGCAGACACGGAAGAGTGAAACCACTGTTGTGGACCCGTGTAGCCCTCAAGGTCATCTGCTCAGTTGATGATGGTAATGCAGTTGTCGTGGCTGCCGGCGGCGGGGAAGAAGATCTGAGGCGGCGAAAGATAGTTTGGAGAGCGGATCCCTGCTATGGTGAACCCTTCCGTCGTTGGAGCAGCTGAGCTGGG
The DNA here is from genome assembly GCF_002162155.2 of Triticum dicoccoides. Taxonomy (NCBI): domain Eukaryota; kingdom Viridiplantae; phylum Streptophyta; class Magnoliopsida; order Poales; family Poaceae; genus Triticum; species Triticum dicoccoides. The sequence continues at coordinate 170,295,400 of NC_041384.1, forward strand.
GTGGAACACAGCGCCGCAGGAGCAGGACACACCACACAAGGTTTTCTTTGACACATATCTATAACAAAAGTAATTGAGTAAGTGCTTGTTTGAATTTGAGGATTCTAACAATGCAGGGATAGGAAATAGACAGGAATAGGATAGGAATGCACGTGCAAAACAGAGAATTTAAAAACACAGGATTTCTGCCAATCTGGGTGTTTGATTCACAACAATTGGAAGATCACATGATGCAAAAAAGCATGGTGAGATTAAGTCAAACCACAAGAAAATGTACGGTTATAATGCTATTATGCTACTATCTCTTAGTCTTGTGCTTGATGAATAGGAATATGAAAAGGAGGAGAAGTGGAAATTAGAATTCCTACGGTTTTTCTTTCAAGGAGACACTAAAGGAAAAAATCCTACAGTTTTCCTTTGCTCCATTCCTTTGCACCAAATTCATGAAAAGTAGTACCATAGGAACAAATCCGATGTTTTTCATTCACTTTTCCTTTCAAGCACTGGCGATTCTAGTAGGAAGGCTTGAGCAAGGAAAATCCTACACCAAAAAAATGTTTTTGTGCTACTTCTATTACTTTGGACCCAGGCCACTGCCAAAGTAGCTCAACTCCCAGGCCCATCGACAAATGCATAGCTCAAACGCGCAGAGATAAATAATGATGGCGTTCAAGAGAGTCCATCACGGATAGCTAAGTTCCCTGGTACCTCACTGCTTGTCATATAGTAGGATAAAATAATCGTATTTCCCGTTACTACGAGTGCTCAGCGGACAATATATATAACATATGTAGAGTAAAAAAGAGATGCGACAAGTGATTGGGTTGGCCGGTGAGGATGCTCCGGCTGACTTGGCTATCGGAGGAGGGGAAGAAGATATTAGGCGTCTGGAGATGGAGCCCGAGGTACTGCTCCGCTGTGATGGCGGGTTTCGTCGTTGGAGCAGCTCCGGTGAGTTGTGCGACGACGAGGCTGAAGCAGGACAAGAGACACAACGAACAACGTTAACCTGAGTGGAATTCTAATAGCATCTCCAATACATGACGTAAAATACATAACCACAAAGCGCTAGATGTAAAATACATCAGCCGCTCATCTCAGAACTTAACTGTCGAAACTGAATTTAACTGTCGAAACTGAACTTAATTGTCGAAACTGAACTTAACTGTCGAAACTGAATTTTGCTGTCGAAACTGAATTTTGCTGTCGAAACAGAACACACTAGCAAGGTGAGGCTAAATGTCGGTCGACCGACTTTTTCATCTCTAGTCAGTCAATTTTGCAGCCTTTGGATATGAAATCAAGGGCATTCGGTTCATCTTCAACCTCCACCCCCCTGAGCCGCCAGCCACCACCGGCCAAACAGCAGCCCCCCGACGCCCGCGGCCGGCGGTGCGCCGCCCCGCCCGCCCCGAAAGCACTCCCCACCGCCAGTCCATCGCCACCCCGGCCATCCCTCTAGCCCCCCCCCATGCCGAGCTTTTTCTCCGGCGATCCCCATGCCACCGC
>NC_041384.1:170297193-170417614 GCF_002162155.2 Triticum dicoccoides
GATTCAGTCGACTGAAGTGTAGCTAAATTGGAGCAGCATCACAAGTAAGAGCAAGAGCAAGAGCAGCAGCGCGAGCAAGAGCAATAGCAAGAGCAGACCAGGCAGGGGACCGAGAGCAAGAGTAGAGCAGCATCGTGAGTGAGAGCAAAAGCAGCAGCAGCTCCTGTTGATGTGGACGTCGCCGCTGAGGGAGCGACACCGTGGAGGAAGTGGCCAGTGATGCCGCCGTGGATGGAGCCGCGCTGTGTCGGCTCGGGACCGAGCACCGGCAGCACCGTGAGATCGAATCAAGAAGAAAATGTGGCGATTAGTTTACAACCTCTTTGGTGGCGCCGATTAGGCCGCAGCTTCATCCGAGGAAACAGTGATGATGACGCTTTTCCGGTGGTGCAGGTGAAGACGGCGGTGTGGGAATGGAGGTGGCACGAAAGACGAGGGGAACGTCGTGGCAGCTCCTTGGAGGTGGAGGACGGGGTGGCTGACCGGCGGGATGATGAGATCGACGACGGATCCTCATCCGGTACAGTGGATGAGGGATGTCGAGGTGTTGTTGTGGATGACGTCGTCGGGGAAGAGGCTCCGGCTAGGTGGCGGACGGAGCGGGGTGTGGGGTTTTGTCGCCGGTTTTCGCGGCCTCGGTGTACGATTGGGTGGGCAGATGGGATGGCAGTGGGGAACCATGTCTTAGAGATGCACTTGACCGAAATGTGGGGTAAGTTATGAAAGTACCCCCACCGATTTGAGGCGGTTCTTTCGGTTCAGGGGTACCACGGGCATTTCGTGTGTCGGGATTTCACAGGAGGTGGGAGTTTTCGCACGCGTTGTAATTTCGGAATAGCAAGGCGCGGGTTGAGATGGAGGGAGTTGTCGGAGCATAACGAGACAAAGATATATCTTAAGTATTTTGGGCTAACAAGGCGCGGGTTGAAGAGGCGGGAGTTTCGCAGCACAATAGACAGAGACGCTAGCCTAAATTTTCGGCATAACAAGGCGCGGCTTGAAATTTCGGAAGAACAAGCTTAATGTGTACCCAAAAAATAGACAATTTACACCATATATGCATGATGTAGATGTTCATTTAATTCTTATAGTTCATTTCATTCAAAATCATCTAGTTTTTATAAGAAAGCTAATCTATTTTAAGAATCTTGGAATTGTGCGTCGTAAGACATAAAGTAAACACAAATAATGGAAAATCATGTAGAAAAACATTTGGGCAATTCTGATACGGAAGATTCTAGAACAAATAAGAAGTGCTTGTGTTTTGATGTTTGTGCATTATGCTTAAGTTCAACCATGGGGTCTTCTAGATTATACATGTGGCGAAATCTGGTGGAATCTAGATGATATCCAACAGCTAGTAGTGCTCAAATTTGCCATCTTTGGACCATCGGATTCGCCTCATCCAATGACCATCTTTCAATGTTAAAGTTACCCACACACAATATAAAAAAATATAAAAAATAATATATATAGGGGTATAGATATAGATGTGTGATGCGAAAGCTGCCCATCATCTCCAATTAGAATAGTGTGTCCATGCACGGATGTGTAGCGACCCGACCCGAATGGATCAAGTCTCTGTGCTTAAGTGTCATTCCTGGATCGGTATGCTGACACACACAGTACTCGAGGATTTATAACAGAGGTAAATCACATGTATAAAATAACGTAAATACTATTACCTCAATCCAAATAGCGGAAGTAACAAGGTTGTGGATTCCCATCAACACCAACGGCAAAGTTGAGTGTAGAAATCGTAACCCTAACGTATCACTTACTCGTCGTAAGATTCCTGCAACATGAGACGTTACCGCCACAAAGGGTCAGTACATTGAATGTACTGGCAAATTCACACCATAGAGAGAAATGATGAACAATGGCTATCACTACATGCATATATGGCTGGTGGAAAAGCTCTATGGTTATAAGGTTTTTGCGAAAAGCCATTTTTTCCCTACTGCAAAGGAATATATTTTATTTAACTATCATGGTGGTTGTTAATCATTGAGAATGGTTGACAGCATTCTCAATCCCAATTAAGTAACATCATTAAACCAAAACAAAATTAATTTAAAGTAACATGATGAGATTCACATGATAATCCAAGTACTAGATACTCAAAACGTCCATAACCGGGGACACGGCTAATCATGATTAGTTTATACACTCTGCAGAGGTTTGCGCACTTTTCCCCACAAGACTCGATCTCCTCTATTGGTTTTCTCGCACTGCATGGTGTTTGAGAAACGGATGACCGAGACATAGTCTTTCAGAAGCGTTTGCACCTTACGATGGGTAGACCGTTCCACCTACAACCCCTACATCTGCTACTCCACCACTTTAAGAGTTCACACGACTTAATCAACTATGCTAGAGCCCATATTAGCTTGTGGCTGCACACGGAAGTTTCTAGTATGAATAATCTCATGATCCCTTTGAACCTGGGTGGCGGTCCATAAAAAAACAGGCAATCCTGGAATACCCAGGTGCCTAGACAGGAGAATGCTGGAATACCCAGGTGCCTCAATCCACCCAGATGTGTGTTAAAGTTTCCACCTGAAGTCAACCATTAATTAACATCTCACATTTGTCATGAATACTCTCAAACCCAATCCACGTGTACGAGCATAGCATGGCAACATAAGCATAACGTAATAGTAACTCCCAAGGTTTGAATGCAGGGCAATAGGTTCCTACCTCATCAACTACTTCCCAATACCCACATGTTATCAATCCTACTCATGCAATGTTTGAGGTTGAAACTAATGCATAAAAACTGGGTGATAAAGGGGTATGATCAAAGTGTGAACTTGCCTGCAATGTTGATGAAGATGATTCGCACTCAAAACTCTTGATAGTTCTACTCGTCACACTACGGTCAATCTATCGTAAGAAAGCAATAGTAACCACACATAAGCAATCACTCATAGATCGGAGAGAATAAAGAAAACAATTCAGAAAACGTCAAAACCAAGAAAATAACTCTTGCAACATAAAACAATTTCTAACAGTACCAAAATTAAGTGAATTTGTCCTTATCATAAAGTTTAGGTCAAGAGCTTCGATTTGCAAAAAGAATCAACTAAATCGGAGTTACGAAACTCATGTTATGATCAAATGAAGTTTGAATCTAAATCTTTTCTAATTCAAATTTTAAAGTTTGCAAAAACCTGTTTGAGTTGGATTACTGGATAGAGGAGATCGTAATGAAGAAGTGGGCGTTTGTTTCGTTGGATTTGGACAAACGAGTAAAAAGATGTGGTCGGTTGAAACAGAGGGACTAAACTATAAATAAAGCATCTACAAAGAGGTCCCTGTGTAAAACTATCAGAAAAAGAAAAAGGCTAAAAAGGGAACGTTCGCTTTCTAAATCTATCCAGCGAACGCTCTCTAAAAAAACCTAACAAAAAAATAGAACCGGCTAAACCGAAGAAATCCAAAAGAATAAATCGACCGGGCGGTTTTATACCGGTTCATGTCGGTTCGTACGAAACCAGCGGCAGCTCGGTGGGGAAAACCGGCGACGGCGGTTCGGCGAGGCGGTGGACTCCGGCGAGCTCGGCGCGGCACCAACAGCAGCGGCGGGGGGCGTCGGAGGCGTTGGGCGGGGCCGTGGGCGGCGGGCGAGGGCGGCGAGCGGCGCAGCGCAAGCAGGCGGCAGCAGCGGCGGTGAAGCAGCGGCGACGGCGAGATCTGCGGCGGCGGCGCGACTTTGCAAAGGGAGGCAGCGGCGGGGAGAGGAACGGGCCCGGGGAGGCGCCCTTTATAAGATGAGGCGAGGCGGTGGACTTGGCATGCGCGAGGGGCAGGCGAGGAGACCGGGGCGAAGACGGCGGCGCTGGCGGTGTCGGGCGGGAGCTGGACTCCCGCTGGAGGTCGGGGACGAGCACGGGCGCGCTGGGCCGCGTCCTGGCTCGTGCGCTGGGCCGGCCCTGTCAGCGAGGAGAATTTTGTTTAAAAAAACATTTTCCAGAAAAATAAAATAATAACGGCAAAAATAAAAATATTATATATGCATATAATAAAATTTTCGGAAAAAGATTCTCTACGACATGAACATTTTTATAATGCCAAATAAAATCCACCCAAATTCAGATAATTCAAAGAGTGCTACTGGTCTAATAAAATCCAATAAAAATCATTTTAAAAATACCAAAATGATTTCAAATAAATTTTTCTTCAATTTTCTATTGTAGGGAATCATGTTACCCTATTTTCCATGTGTTTTGTTTTTGGAGAAAAATAATTTGAATAAAACTCAAATAACCCAAATTGAAAAATAATTATTTCAAATGGATTTTAAATTTGAGTTTCTTTGAAACTCCCAACTCATATTTCATAAGTTTTTAAGAAGTCATTTTATCTTCACTCTTGAAAATCATTGAGTTGCTTAAAGTTTCTGAATTGGAACTATTTTCCAAATGAAATTCAAATATTTTCAACACCCCTTGTCATTTAAATTAATGGAAGAAGTCATGTCATCTTCTCTCCAGGGTTTTGTGATGAAAAGAATTTGAATTCACGGGGATCAAAAAGAAAAAGGTGAAAGTTTGGGAATGTCCTTTTATTCCCTCTCATTTAACTTTCAAAAAGTTTCGAATTTCACTCAATCAATCACACAACAATCAAACAATCAATCAATCTATCTATTTATTACAACATTCCAAAATTTAGAATTTTGGGATGTTACAAACCTACCACCCTTAAAATGAATCTCGTCCTCGAGATTCAGAGAGGCTAAAAAGAAATAGGTTAGGTTTGGGGTCTTCTCAAAATCCATCGATCATCACAAGGGGCTGGGGTGCTACCACCCTTAGAAGCATGGTTACGGTTCCATCAAAACTCATATACTCCACCCTTATTCTTGACAGTGTCGGTCTTCTCAGATCCTCGAGAAAATTCCTTCTCTGAGCTCTTCCGGTAGTGGCATAACCTTTTCCTCAATTCTTCTGTCCTTTCCTCTTCGTAAGGTTATTCCAAGATTGGGTCTTCTGAGCTGACGGTTCTGGCGCCAATACTAAATAACTATCGATACCTCATGGTGGTCAACAAATTAGGGTTTCTCCTACACAAAATGGGTCTGGTTGATCCTCACCGTATAACCTACAGTTGGCAAAAGCGGCCTTGTACAAGGGGAAAATACCTATACCATTCTAAGGTTTAAACAAGGATTTGATCGTCGGTGCTCTACTATAGGTAAGTCACTCAAATTTACCATCCCATATAGCAAGGCGAACAATAAGAGTAAGTTGGTATGGTGATCAATCCATCCCGCACCCAAATCATTACCCTGTATACGGTTTAGCGAATCTTGCATTCTAACACTCAGTCATCCTCACAAGCATTGCCGAATATCTCTTGTCGATGAACCAAGTTCGGATGAATCCATTGATTCTGCAAGCCAAACAATCATCTATCGTTTCTTCACAACTCTCAGGTTTTACGTAAACTCCTATAAGATCGTCCGTCGTTAAACATAACTTCTTCTTCCAGGGTTTTTCCTTCAGCAAGAATGTGCTTGCTTCTTGGCAGGTCCTGGGGCCTGTGGGTTATGGCCCATCTCATCACTTGTAGTCCTTGAACTTATCATCGGGCAACTGATCATTATTCCAACTTCCAACTTCCTAGTATTATTAAATCCATCCAATTGTATTATCTTCCTTCCTTATATTGGCACCAAACTAGGACATGATTACTCAGACTCATCATGGAGTTTCCATTGATCCATATTTCCGACATCATACCTCCTTTATATCCAATAGTAATTTATCTCTTCATCCTCGTGGGATATCCCACATACCGAGATAAAAACTTATACTTATGGAGTCCATATTCCACTTCGTGGAACATCATTATCCTTTCCAGGGTCAGGCGTCCTTACAGGGGAATATTGGCCATCTCTGCTTGGAACTTCTTCAACTGGGAAACGTGAAACACATCTCGAACTCCTGACAGTCCTTCGGGTGACTCCAACTTGTTGGCCACTTCTCCCATACGCTCCAAAACTCGGTATGGTCCTACAAATCTCGGGGCTAACTGTCCCTTAACTCTAAATCGTTTAACTCCTCGCAGAGCGGACACACGAAGACATGCTCTATCTCCAATTTCATAGACTACGTCCTTGAGTTTTTGAGTCTACATAACTCTTCTGCCTGGACTGAGCTACCTTCAGTCTATCTCGAATAAATTTAACATTCTCTTTTGACTCCTTGATCACATTTGGTCCAAACAACTGACGGTCTCCAACTTCATCCCACATACTCTTGGGGTTTCACACATATCGAGACAAAACTCGTATTCATTTTATCCGAAATCCACTCAGTGGAGTATCCTTATCTTTTCTAGGGGTCAAGGGTTCTTACAGGGTACTACCACCCTTAAAATGCACAAATCTTCCATAGACCATATTTCTCATATCCTCAAAAATGTTCAATATTCTTCTTCATAGGGTAACAACTCATAAAATCCATATCAGTACCAACGATGCTAACTTTATTCATTCTCAAGTGATTACAATCTCTCGCTTCTCCATTACATGTATCAACTCAACACCTCAATATAAAAGAAAATGTTCTCACTTCTACTACTCCATTTCTTTTGTTGCAAACTCAACTATCTAGCAAAAGTTTGCTTCTCCTTGGGGCATTCTCTGGCAAAGTGCCTTGCTCCATTACAACTAAAACATATTACTTCTGGCAAGTATCGAGGTTTCCTTTTTGGGCAACTGTTGAGGTAGTGCCCTGACTCCTTGCACCTCTAACAGGTGATATGACTCAGGTCCCTCCTGGGCTCCAATCGGTTTCTCTTGCTAGACTTTTCCATTCCAATCAGGGCTTCTATTTCCTGTGGGTCATATTCTACTTCCTCTATCGGGAATTCTACTAGATCCCCATTCAAACAATTTTGGGAGATGTGACCTTCTTCTCCACATGAATAGCAAGACTTAGTGCAGGGTTTAATCGGGTCTTCTTTAGGTGTGTCCTCCATCCCTTCCTTCATCACAGCTTCTTCTAAAATTTCCATGAGGGCTCCTTTCATTACTTCTTTCTTCTGCTGGATGGTTCATTGTACCATGGGGTAAATGTGACATTGAGCAGGATAGTGGGTAGTCCCTTCACACAAGAAACAAGTAATCTGCCTAATTGGACATTCTTCAACTGGGTGACATCCTTCACAATTAGGGCATTCATCCTTGTGTTCTTTATGGGTGTGTCCTATTTCTCCACAAGTTTTGCATGCACAAGGTTTCTTCATATTCTTTCCATATGGCTTCAACTTCTGGGACACAAGCCGAGACTTTGGCAGAGTCAACTTAAATTCTTTCCAAGTGGTTACTCCTTGCCATCCATTGATGGTTTGGTACATCCTCCACCAAGTAGCAGCACCTCTTTCAAAGCACTGAAGAGCATGCTGGGTCATATCCTTTCCGACTATAGGGTTATTCTCCATGTGATCCTCCATGTTCTGAATCCATCGGTCTGTCTCCAACTGACTCATCGGTCCAGAAAATACAAGCTCATCTTCATTCATCCTCTATTGGGTCCATAGGTTTGGGGTGAGATAAGAGAGATAGAGAGGGATACACACAATACAAACAAAAGTTTCGAAAAGACAGATTTTATTGTGGCTGTCAGAAAACATCAAACAAATGATAGCTCACAATCATCGCATCTAACGTAGGCATATGAAAAGGGTTTGGTCTTCTAAAGGTCAATACATCTTCAAGGTCATATAACTCTTCAAGTCTTGTTCATGCCTCCAATGGCTTCTTCCGGTCATACTTGTCTTTCTCAAGTCCTTTTGCTAGCTCATCTCTGCTGTAGCAAAGTCTCTGGTGACATCCTTGAATATTCTGGAGTTGCATTCCAAACTCCTGGGTTTCAACATCCTTGGCATGAGCCATGGTCATACTGTCCTTCAGTTCCTGACAAATCTCTGGTACCTCGAGGTCGTAGCTCCTCCAGCTTGGCTACTTCAACTTCTGGGTCCTAAGTTCTTCACGAAATGCTCCTTGTCTAATACGGCTTCATGGAGCTCCACCTTAAACTTCTTGATGTACTACTCCAGATCCTGGTGATACACCGGCTAAGGTTAAAACTTCATCTTGCTGATAGGGGCTCCATCAGCCTTCTACCATCCAACCCTTCCATGCATATGCATGCTTAACTCAGCATGGTGACAATAGCATCAACGAGTGGTATCATCAGGGATGGACGTGTTTCTGCCCTTGTCATTTCCATGAGCTATCTCTCCATAGTTGATATCTCCTGCCTTAGGGTTTTCCTTGACAGAACTTTAAATTTTTAACTCTCCATGCTCCGGTCTTTCTCCGATACACACTGATCTCGGGCATTGACAACTTTCATAATCTGTCAAGTTCCATAAGGGTAGCCTTCCTAGGTCATACAAATCTAGGGATTCTTTAGAGCCTTCAAATTCTACTTGTCTTTGGTCTTCAACCGTTGTAGTTTCCATTATTCAAATGCACGGAAAATACTCTTCATTCCGAAGTGGTCTTAGTTGTCCGATATCTTGTACTTCTTGGAGTGGTCTCATCAGTCGAATCTTCGTGTGGTCAAAAGGGGAAAGGGGTATGGTCTCACTAAAGGGAATTTTTGAATAAGCTCAGAAGAGAAGACAGGTAAAAGATCTTTCTGAAAGGGAAAGTTGTAGAGAATAATCTTTGCTATGGGCTTGCCAGTTTCTAGGGTCACGTTCTACAGTCAACATGTGCTCTGATACCATCTTGTAGCGACCCGACCCAAATTGATCAAGTCTCTGTGCTTAAGTGTCATCCCTGGATCGGTATGCTGACACATACAGTACTCGAGGATTTATAACAGAGGTAAATCACATGTATAAAATAACATAAATACTATTACCTCAATCCAAATAGCGGATGTAACAAGGTTGTGGATTCCCATCAACACCAACGGCAAAGTTGAGTGTAGAAATCGTAACCCTAACGTATCACTTACTCGTCGTAAGATTCCTGCAACATGAGACGTTGCAGCCACAAAGTGTCAGTACATTGAATGTACTGGCAAATTCACACCATAGAGAGAAATGATGAACAATGGCTATCACTACATGCATATATGGCTGGTGGAAAAGCTCTATGGTTATAAGGTTTTTACGAAAAGCCAATTTTTCCCTACTGCAAAGGAATATATTTTATTTAACTATCATGGTGGTTGTTAATCATTGAGAATGGTTGATAGCATTCTCAATCCAAATTAAGTAACATCATTAAACCCAACAAAATTAATTTAAAGTAACATGATGAGATTCACATGATAATCCAAGTACTAGATACTCAAAATGTCCATAACCGGGGACACGGCTAATCATGATTAGTTTATACACTCTGCAGAGGTTTGCGCACTTTTCCCCACAAGACTCGACCTCCTCCGTTGGTTTTCTCGCACTGCATGGTGTTTGAGAAATGGATGACCGAGACATAGTCTTTCAGAAGTGTTTGCACCTTACGATGGGTAGACCGTTCCACCTACAACCCCTACGTCTGCTAGTCTACCACCGTAAGAGTTCACACGACTTAATCAACTATGCTAGAGCCCATATTAGCTTGTGGCTGCACACGGAAGTTTCTAGTATGAATAATCTCATGATCCCTTTGAACCTGGGTGGCGGTCCATAAAAAAACAGGCAATCCTGGAATACCCAGGTGCCTAGACAGGCAATCGCTGGAATACCCAGGTGCCTCAATCCACCCAGATGTGTGTTAAAGTTGCCACCTTAAGTAAACCATTAATTAACAATCTCACATCTGTCATGAATACTCTCAAACCCAATCCACATCTACGAGCATAGCATGGCAATATAAGCAAAACGTAATAGTAACTCATCAACTACCTCATCAACTACTTCCCAATACCCACATGTTATCAATCCTACTCATGCAATGTTTGAGGTTGAAACTAATGCATAAAAACTGGGTGATAAAGGGGTATGATCAAAGTGTGAACTTTCCTGCAATGTTGATGAAGATGATTCGCACTCAAAACTCTTGATAGTTCTACTCGTCACACTATAGTCAATCTATCATAAGCAAGCAATAGTAACCACACATAAGCAATCACTCATAGATCAGAGAGAATAAAGAAAACAATTCAGAAAACGTCAAAACCAAGCAAATAACTCTTGCAACATAAAATAATTTCTAACAGTTTAGGTCAAGAGCTTCGATCTGCACAAAGAATCAACTAAATCGGAGTTACGAAACTCAAGTTATGATCAAATGAAGTTGGAATATAAATCTGTTCTAATTCAAATTTTAAAGTTTCCAAAAACCTATTTGAGTTGGATTACTGGATAGAGGAGATCGTAACGAAGAAGTGGGCAAATCGGAGTTACGAAACTCAAGTTATGATCAAATGAAGTTGGAATATAAATCTGTTCTAATTCAAATTTTAAAGTTTCCAAAAACCTATTTGAGTTGGATTACTGGATAGAGGAGATCGTAACGAAGAAGTGGGCGTTGGTTTCGTTGGATTTGGACAAACGAGTAAAAAGATGTGGTCGATTGAAATAGAGGGACTAAACTGCAAATAAAGCATCTACAATGAGGTCCCTGTCTAAAACTAACAGAAAAAGAAAAAGGCTAAAAAGCGAGCGTTCGCTTTCTAAACCTACCCAGCGAACGCTCTCTAAAAAAACCTAACAAAAATATAGAACCGGCTAAACCGAAGAAAACCTAAAGAATAAATCGACCGGGCGGTTTTATACCGGTTCACGTCAGTTCATACGAAACCACCGGCGGCTCGGTGGGGAAAACCGGCGACGGCGGTTCGGCGAGGCAGTGGACTCCGGTGAGCTCGGCGTGGCAGCGACAGCAACGGCGGGCGGCATCGGAGGCGTGGGGCGGGTCCGTGGGCGGCGAGCGGCACAGCGCAAGCAGGCGGCAGTAGCGGCGGCGCAGGCGGCAACGGTGAAGCAGCGGCGACGGTGAGATCTGCAGCAGCGGCGCGACTTTGCAGAGGGAGGCGGCAGCGAGGAGAGGAACGGGCCCGGGGCGGCGCCCTTTATAAGAGGAGGCGAGGCGGTGGACTTGGCGTGCACGAGGGGCAGGCGAGGAGACCGGGGCGAAGACGGCGGCGCCGGCGGTGTCGGGCGGGAGCTGGACTCCCGCTGGAGGTCGGGGACGAGCGCGGGCGCGCTGGGCTGCGGCCTGGCTCGGGCGCTGGGCCGGCCCAGTCAGCGAGGAGAATTAAAAAAAAACATTTTCTACACAAATAAAATAATAACGGCAAAAATAAAAATATTATAGGCATATAATATATCAAAATTTTCGGAAAAAGATTCTCTACGACATGAACATTTTTATAATGCCAAATAAAATCCACCCAAATTCAGATAATTCAAAGAGTGCTACTGGTCTAATAAAATCCAATAAAAATCATTTTGAAAATACCAAAATGATTTCAAATAAATTTTTCTCCAATTTTCTATTGTAGGGAATCATGTTACCCTATTTGCCATGTATTTTGTTTTTGAAGAAAAATAATTTGAATAAAACTCAAATAAACCAAATTGAAATATAATTATTTCAAATGGATTTTAAATTTGAGTTTCTTTGAAACTCCCAACTCATATTTCACAAGTTTTGAAGAAGTCATTTTATCTTCGCTCTTGAAAATCATTGAGTTGCTTAAAGTTTCTGAATTGGAACTATTTTCCAAATGAAATTCAAATATTTTCAACACCCCTAGTCATTTAAATAAATGGAAGAAGTCATGTCATCTTCTCTCTAGGGTTTTGTGATGAAAAGAATTTGAATTCACGGGGATCAAAAAGAAAAAGGTGAAAGTTTGGGAAAGTCCTTTTATTCCCTCTCATTTAACTTCCAAAAAGTTCCGAATTTCACTCAATCAATCACACAACAATCAAACTATCAATCAATCAATATATTTATTATAACATTCCAAAATTTAGAATTTTGGGATGTTACGGGATGCGACGTGGCCAAATGATGTCTGCCATCGGTATCTCAAATTCAAATCAGTCTGACCTTGTTCAATGTGTATACATTACAACATGCTCGTTTCGAAACCACACCGTGCAGATCTCCGTTATATTCATGCATGCATGGGTTTCAAACATCTGGATCTCTTATTCAAATATTTGAATTCAACTTTACATTGATTGTGACCTCACCTATTCTTTTACACACACAGTAGTCTTCTCTTTATAATTGTACCACTAACTTTCTCTCGTGCATGCATGCACACACACTACCAGTCGGCATTATCCATCGCACGCATGCAATCTTTTTCTTCAGGTCAGTCTCCCATGAAGGCACACACCCACACACATCCCCCTCTCCATCATATCGGTCATTCTTTATCTCTCATGCATGCATGCGCAACGATCGATGTTCCTCTATGTATGTGTGTATATAGCTAGGTCTTTCATAGTTCTCCACACAAACCGATCAATCGATATATCCAGTGAGGTCTCACCCTCTTTCCCACGTCCACATCGATCAATCTATGCCTCTCTATATAGGATTAACATATATAGATAATACACCCACATTAATTATATATCCAACGTCCCCCTCTCATCATCCATGCCTTCCGCTTCATCTCTCAGACGCGTGCACAATGGCGAAGACAGGGGCAGTAAGGGCCCTGCCCCCCTCCCCCCTAACATCACTATATATCGAGGCTAATAAGAATGTGATCATTAGACAATTGCTGCTAAAAATGGGTTATGTTCATGAATTGACCCTCCTCGTAAAGGATTAGCAATGCTTGGCCCCCTAGCTCATTTATTTTTCATGGCTCCGCCACTGCGCGCAACAGCGCATGTGTTCGCCCCCTCTCTCTAAATATCGATCTTGCACTTGTGCATTCCTTCATAGTCTCCCTCCACTCGGCCCCTCGCACCATCTTCTAGCCCCCCACCGGATTTTGCCACATGTACAATCTAGCAGACTCCATGGTTGAACTTAAGCATAATGCACAAACCTCAAAACAACAATGGTTCTCTTTTGTTCTAGAATCTTTCGTATCATAACCGCCCAAACTTTTTTCTAGTTGAATTGCCATTATTTGTTTTTACTTTATGCTTTACAATGCATAATTCCATGAATCATAAAATAGATTAAGGGCTTGTTTGATTCAAAGGACTCTCAAAAGAATTTTGGAGGATTCTAATCATTAGGAATTTTTCCTATCTTGGTTGTTTGATTTGTAGGATTGTAAACCATAGGAATTTTTCCATATGATTCATTTGCACTAGATTTCATAGGAAACATCCCATCCACTCAAACCTCTTTGAAAGAATTCTACGTTTTTTCTATGCACAATCAAACACTCGTACAATCATGTAGGATTCAAGACGACATTCCACTATAATCCCATGTTTTTCCTATTCCCGCGTTCTTAGCTTTTTTATAAAAACTAATTGATTTTGAATGAGATGAACTATAAGAATTAAACAAAGGGCTACATCAGGAATATATGACTCAGAGCTTACATGCTATAGTGTGGTATTTATTCATAATTTGGTTGCAAAATCTGATGCGTGCAATGCACGTGTACCTTACTAGTACTTCGAGTATGTGCAAAACACGTAAATTAAAATACCAATGGCACGCTACACAGTGTATCTCTTACAGTTCATGAAGCCACGTGGCACATGTGGAGGCATTGTCACGACCTCCTTGCGTGGATTGATCACAGTGACGTGCTGCTGATACCAGAAGAATGTACTCGTCCTCCCCGAGCCATACTGGCGGTACATGCACGAAGTGAAGATGTGCACGCACGCCACAGACGCACTCATTCCCTCGCACGCACATGCGGGTACACGGGCGGACGCAATTTTGTACCAAGATCCACCCCATGTTATAATTTGACGCGTGTAAAGTCGTTCACTTCATTGATGGTCAATTAATACAGCGCATGCAAATTGAGTGGACGTGAGGGCGGAAGAAAGACATTATTACTCCACTGCGCGCATGCGAGTAGTTAAATCGTGGGTTGCTAGTAGTACTTCCATTGGTCTCCTTCGTATTTTGTGCCAATTTTTGACAGTAATATAATATTTACGCATTTGAGGAGTGTAGTACTTGAAATTTATGTTCTGCTAAACTCATCGGGAGTTGTTTCGGGCCTCGAAATCAAAACCATCAATTAATCTTTACCTTGTTCCCATCACATTCGAAAGCCTGCTCACACCTACTAGTACGTACCAAACTTGAACGTGTTCCCACTATGCAAGTATTAGTACTAGTGCTAGTACTTAGGTTATAAAAAGGTGAACTACCTAACTGAAAATTACTGTACCTTTCCTCCTCATAAGTGCTTCTTCTTCATCCGTAGTTGCCATGGCCGGTGAGCAGAGCTCTAGGTCGAGAACTACTCATAACAAGGGAGCAGCAACCAAGGCTGTGGAAAAAGAAGAGGGCTCGCCGCCACGCAGAGACCTCGAAAGATCTCTCACGGGCAGGCGATGGCTCCCAGGAGCGCCCTAGCCGCGGAGGCGAACATGCTGAGCCGGCGGAACTGGAGTCGTTATCCCTCGACGGCATGCCCAATCAGCTCAATAAGCACCTCAATAAGCAGAAGGAGTTCATCCAAGGCTTGATGGAGTTGCTGAAGGAGAGCCTCGACGACATGCCCGCTGAGCTCAATCAGCAGGGGGAGTTGACCACCGGCTTGGTGATGCTGCTGAAGAAGAGCATTGCCTCGGAGAAGAAGGCGACCGGCGAAATCCTGCGACTTCAGGAGGACAAGGCGAAGCTCTGCCATGGGATCGACCTGTTGAAGGAGAAGAACACCGGCTGGAAGAAGCTGCATGAGAATAGTAGTTCCTCGATGAAGATGTTGCAGGCCCTCGTCATGCAACAGAAGGAGGAGTTGGCGAAGCTCCACATCGAGCACCCGGCTGCTGTCAAGGTACGTAATGCAGCCGTGGAACAGATGATGAAGGCTCGCATCGAGAAATCCCGCGTCATGGACAGAATAAAGAAGATGGTGGAGGAGACGCGCAAGGAGATGGAGGTTGTGGAGGAGATGAAGAAGAAGTTATGACTCTGCGGCGAATTAGATCATTTGGGGTGATAATCTTCCTTCTTATTTTGCTCCTGTGTTTCATCTTTTGCTTCGGGTGTTTCGCCGCACATGTCACGTTCTTTGCGAGGCATGAATAGAACAATGGTTTTTTTAGGGAATGAATAGAACAATGCTAACAATGAGATGACTAGCAAATTATATCATTTTTTATCGCCATATGGCACTGGGCTACCGTGTTTCATGCTCCTCCGTCGCAGTACTACTCCAGTGGAAAACTTGAGTATACCGCACGGTTCTTTGCTCCTCCTCGATCAGGTCGTCGGCGCATTTATACGAGCAGTCAAATCACAAGGCCCCGCCTTCCAGCAGTAATGAGCCATCAAATCACAAAGGCCCTCACCTCTCATGAAACCGACCAAGCTAGACTGCCCCGCCCTCTAGCCTTTTAAAAAATGTATACTTTTGTACAACAGTAGTATCAATGGATTGCGCCATGGAGCAAAACTTGAAATTAAAAAAGGGGGGTACATATAGAGAGCGCTCATCGCCAAATTATGCATATAGTACTATTAAAAAGGCTAGTCACAATAATGGTGTCTAGCACAACCCACCCCTCAAATAAAATTAAGAGGGTGCTTGGATACGTTTTAGTCCCATGACTAAAAGTAGTGGGACTAAAACATGCTAGCCTCACCCATGCTTGGATCCAAATACTAAAAAGGCTAAAATCAAGTTAATGAGCATTTATTATCCTCCAAACCCTCCAATCCAGAACTCGCCTGTGTTAAAGGAGAGGAGTTAAATGAGTAGAGAGAGGACTAATCCACATTTTAGTAGGGGTACTCCTGACTAAAACAATTTAGTCTCAAGACTAGTTTTAGCCCCTCTTTAGTTAGGGGTGCTTGGAACTTTAGCCTCTTAAAGAGACTATTTTTACTCAGACTAAAATAAGTCCCTTGGATCCAAGCACCCTCTAAGCATCCTAGAATTCTTTGACAAAACTAAGCACCCTGAAATTCTTTGACAACTAAACTGCTGGCTATATGATGTTGGCCATATATATTGTATGTATATAATGTGAAGAAACGAGTGGTAGTACTATACCAACTAAAAGATGAAATGTAAGAAATACTAGTATGTACGTACTGAAGAGTTAAAGTAACGAGAAGAAACATAACATAGTTCTGCTGGGGGCTCAGCACAACACACCCCTCAAATTAAATTAAGCACACCTAAAATTAATCTTTGCGACTATTCCGGTAGACATTGCATTAGAACCGCCATGAGCAACGACACTGCCACCTTACTCCGAGTCCTCGTCCACGTCCTCGACTTCTTCCTTGTCCCTCTTCCTCTTGGCCGATACTTCTTTTGCTTGAACCGCACACTTGGCTGTCGCCCTTCACGTAGATATTGAACCCTTGTAGATATTGAAGCAAAGGTAGCCATCCATTACAGCATGTGGATGTGGTCTATATCTAGTACATTCCGCTGCCATGCATGACGATGAAACATGTATGGAGGTTTCTCCAGTTTACCGTACGAAGGATGAACCATGGCTCCTGCCAGGGTCAGCATTGGAGGCCGACAAGAGGACACCAGCCGATTCTTCTAGAGGTCGAAGGGGTTGCCTACAACGAGATCTATTCCACGCAAGACATCCCTGTCGTTCTTAAAGTCTACGGTAACGAATTTCACTGTTTTTTCCTTGAGGAAGTTCTTAAAATCCTGGCACTCAACATCGGCATGTCATATGTGGTAGACCAAGCAAACGTTATGTGCGCAAACCTGGATCACGGCAGGCTTCTTCCTATCTTCGTCCTTTAGATCCTTCTCTGGTCCCAGGATTGTGGTGTACTCAACATCTAGCCTAGCGATCCACTCATCATCTGAGTTTTAGAACATGCGTCTGAAGCGATAAAGGCATCCTTTCACCGTCGCGGAAGAACGGGTGTAGATGACGTCGAACTCATCGCCGGTGATGGTTCTAACCTTGTACTCACCGCCGATCGTGGAGATTTGGGACGCCATGGATTTGGGAGGAGGGTTAGGATTAGTGGAACTGCCGTAATGTGAATGGACAGCATGACTAGAAGCATAGTATTGAAGGACCTGCGGGGACGAGTAGGAGCGAACAGCCAGCGTGCGAACGACAGGGTAGTGGCTTTCCATTCTCCCATGATACGGCCTTCCGAGAGCCCTTGGATCTGAGATTGAACGGTTGCATGGCGTGATTCTAGACCTATGAGTGAATATCCTATCCTGGAGGGTTATTTTGCAAATTTTCAGCAACTTAGCATGCGACCGTTTGATCTCAGATCCAAGGGCTGCCAGCAGCCCGTATCATGGTCGCGCCTACCACAACCATCGCGTCGCTCGCGCGGTCGCGCCCTTGGAGATTTAACACGGTGCGTCAGGCAATCTGATGTTGGCATGTCATACATAGTCATCACTTAGTCACTCATACTACAACAAGGTTGGCTATAAGGTTGGCTATAAGTGTATTTTTTTACTCCTCTCTATCTCTTTCTTCGTACTCCCTCCGTCCCATAATATAAGAAAGTTTTTGACACTAGTGTAGTGCCAAAAACGTTCTTATATTATGGGACACAGGGAGTACTAGTATTTATTGCATTTGCCAAGGAGTGACCTCTTCCAATGAAATGGTGTTGCTAAGTTTGCTTCATTTAATTAGCTATAGACTCAAAATTGTCTTTTCACCTAGGTACACGCGCTTAGCACCATTTCTTCCTTGGGTCACCAAACTAGTCTCTCTCTTCTTGATTAACTTGCCACATCAGACTTTATGCCTATGTGGCAAGCTTAAGCACCTGTAGGAGCAAGTAAAAGTAAGTACAATAGTGCGCTTTACATGGCATTTTTGCATATGTGGAGGAAAGAGAGGCAAGGAAAAGTGGAGAAGTGGGCTCTCATGCATGAGCCAGCCTCTCCTACATGGTGGAGCATTGGGAGAGGCACCTGTATGGAGGTGGTCAGGAATCGGGAGACTCACGCCGGTCATAGTGCCGTAGTTAAAATGATAATGGCAAGTCAAGTCACGGGGGCCCACCTGTCCTGCAGTAACTCGCTGTCAAATCACACAGCCCTACATTTGCAGCAGGCTACTCCCTCGTCTTCTCGCGTCTATGTCGAACCGACTAGGCGGAACTGCCCCGCCGCCTACCGCGCAGGAAAAGCCCCGCCCTCGACTTTTAAATAGTATACAGTATACTAATTTTTTATCCATGGATTGCGCCCGCGCCATGGAGCAAAGCGTCTAGAAAACGGAGGAGAGATGGTGGTCTTTCAATAGAGAAGAAGGAGAGGCGAGACGGTGGTTTTGGAATGGAGATGATGGAGAGGAGAGGAGGTGGTTTTGCAATGGAGAAGATCAGAAGAGGGAGAGGCAAGACGGTGGTTTTGGAATGGAGATGATGGAGAGGAGAGGAGGTGGTTTTGCAATGGAGAAGAGGGAGAGGAGCGTGCGGCAGTGATTTAGGATTGGATGAGAGGGCCGGCGTGCTGTGACTGGATCAAAATCAAAATCAATTTACCCTTCAATTAAGAAAGCGACCACACATTAACTAGTCTCCCTTTTATTCTGGGTCATAATTGACCGTGATTTTCGCACATAAAATATATGTTATACGTTGCAAAAATTATATAATTTGAAAGTACAACAGATACAAACAAAACGATACAATTTTTGGTGACATGCATTCACATTTTTCTTGTCAAACTGTGACCCAAAATACGCAAAACAACAAAAAAATACTTCCAAGACCAGCGCCGCTCTTCCGCTCTTCTCCTCTTAAACCACCGCCGCTCCTCTCTTGTTCCAATCTAAATGCAGCACCGCTCCTCTCCTCTTCCATTTCAAAACCACCGCCCCTCCTCTCCTATTCCAGTCCAAAACCAGCATCGCTCCTCTCCCGTTCTAATCCAAAACCAGCGTTGCTCCTCTCCTCTTCCATTCAAAAACCACCGCCGGCGAGTGAAGGTGCTATGGAGAAGTAGATCGCGGGAGGAGTACTACCGATACGTGAGGATCGTAGACGGCGACCCTGTGAAGCTAGCTAGGATGTTGGAGATACAGTCTTGGTTTGACAACAAGGACCAACTAGCGGCGACGGCGACATCCATGGCCAAATATCTGCAATAGAGCGAAAAGGCGGCGATACTCCCGGAGGGAGTCGCGTCGGAGTACATAGAGCTGCTCCTCTGGGCCATGGAGCAAACAGATTCACCGAATCTAATCGTGAGGGAGCGGTGGTGGGAGTATCGATCCAAGATGGAGCATCCACCAGAGATTGAAGGATCGAGCATCTATAGGGTGTCGTTTGTGAGGGTGTCCTGCCAGAGCGAGCCGGTGGAGTCTTTGTTGACCGAACCCAACTGCAAGAGGAGAAAAGCAGTTGGCCCGATGACGCTTCCCCGCCACCGTCTCCCTTGCTGTTCACATCGTCTCACGGGGCGGCTGTCTGCCACCGAGGAATAGGAGGGGGCTGCTCCCCCCCAGCCCAATAGTCGGGCAGGTTGTGAATTGTCAGGAGGAGCTTAGGGTTGTCAGTATTTGTAGGTTGTGAATTGTGTTTTGTGTTGTGTATTTTGAGAGTACTTTCAGATATGAATGTCTTTTGAATTTCAGATTTTTAGTATTGAGCATATGAAGTATTTTATGAATTCTAGATATCTATTTTTAGCACTTAAAAAATGTAGTTTCATAGGAGTATAAAAGTGCACACAATGTGATTCTCAGAGAAGAAACTGCAAGTTTCAGTTTCAGATAAGAAACTGCAAGTTTAGTTTCAGATAAGAAATTGCAACTTTCAGAGGCAGAGCATTTATATTAACACGGCCTTGTCAAACAGGGTTAACATCATGTTGGAAGTTTTATTCATGGTCGAAAATGGAACTATCAGCTAGTTAACATCATGCTGATCAACATTCATGCATAGCACATCTTCATATGATGCACAGTCAAAATGCCCACACAATGTCGAGTGTGTGAAACACAGAGAAAACAAGGGACGAAGTTTTGGCAAGTGTTGGACGTGGTTTTGGGCTACCCCGTCTACGCTTTCATTTTTAACATGCGCAACCCACGACCTCGGATGGGAGGTCCTTAGGCCTGTTTGTATTTTCTTAGGGCCGTCATGTATCGACCGGCCTATGGACCTCCCATCCAAGGTTTTATTTTTGGCAGCCCAATTTATGTATTTTTTAGAAGAAAACACAGAGGTCTGTTCTATTTTTCTATATAAGAATAGGAATGCCAGGTCCAACTTATGTTTCCCTTCTAACTATATTATATATATTTAAATTTTTTTATATGTTGACTGTTTAGTTCACATAATTGGCAAATAGATGACCGCTCTCGCGATCCCCTTCGCCCCCGCCACCACCTCCACCCTCGCCGCCGCCCCCGCCACTACCTCCACCCTCGCCACCGCCATAGATCTCGCCGCCACCCCCCGCCTCCTGACTCTGGGCGCGCCTGCCCCCCTCAGCAAGTCCGCTCGCGCGCCCCATGGAGTCGCCGGCCATATCCACGGGGGAATGGCTGGAAGACAGGCAGATGTACAAGATGCATCTCCCACATGTCTACAAAGCCTTTGTAACAACCCAAAAATTTTAACCATGATTTGTTTATTAAAACTTTGCCAAGAAATTAATTTTTTATTTTTTGTGGAATTATCTTTTGATTTCAGAACCACTCTTTTCCTTGATATTGTGGAGTGTTCACCCCAAGTGAAAACCTTTCAAAAATATTGTTGGACTTGTTTACCCTCTCAAGAAAAACATTTCTTTTATCAGTGGATTTATTTGCATAATTATTTTACCCGAGCTTTATTACTTTAGAAATGAGTTTTCATAAGTTTTGGAGCCTCTTTTGCACTACAACCCTTTGGTAAAATTAGTTATAAGTTTCACCAAAATTTGGAGATGTCATGGGATGCTCCCACATCACTTTTATGCAAAAATCTCTTTTAGTCATTTGGAAATTTTGAGCTCTACCCCAAATTTTCAAATCTGATCCAGTTTGTAAAATTGCACTACAACCTATTTAAATATTTCTTTAAAGCTTCCACCAAAATTAGGGGATGTTAGTAGTAGTGTATAATTCAACTTTATGCAAAAACCCATTAATGTTCTTTGAAAATTTTGATCAAACCATCCTCTTTTGCTCTCTGGTCCAGTTTGGCATTTTCTACTGCAACCCTAGTTTATTTTGCTCTAGTGCCCATTAGCTTTTTCCTACTTATAGTCCACCCTACCAAACCCTTAAGTCCAGGAGATTGGACCCATTGGAGTATTTTTGGTCCATGCAATAATGCCCTTTTCATTCTGTCCAGATTTGGTTTTCTCAAAAACTTGCACTAACAAGTTTTTGTTCTTGACAAACTAACCTTGCCGCCCTCTTTGTCATCTAGAGAGACTATGATCTGGAGTTTTTGGCCACCCCAAGAGATGCTTAGATGACCATAGCTTTCTGTCAAGCACCTTGTGTGCATGGTCAGATTTGACATGGTTTTTAGTTTGCACATTGGACCTTCTTGCTTTGCCTAACCAGCATGTCCACTAAGCTCCTAGCTACCTCTAACCTAGATCTATTAATACCCAGCCCCATCCAAGCCTCCTGGCATGCCTTGGCATTTTGCCGAACATGTAGCGCGCCCAGAGCGCACATTTTGCACGCGTGCGCAGCCGAGCCGCCGTGTCGTGCCCCTGGCCTTTGCTCGCCCACAGGGCCGCGCCCCGGCCTCACCCACTCACCAGAACCCTCCAGGCCGCCCCTAGAGCCCCATAGTGCCACCGTCAGGTCGACCATGGCAGCTAGCGGCCGGCCATAGCAGGCTCCTGCCATGGATGGCGCCACCCAAGCCACTCTCGCTCGCCCCTGAAGCAGTGCCCGCTCATCTGCTAGCCTCTGCCGCCATCCCCAGCCTCGACACATCGCGCTACAAGCTACAGAATGGCGGTTCACCATTCCTATCCACTGCCGCCGTCGATCCTATCCACGGCCGATGCGGAACCGACCTAGTCACACTATAAAAAGGAGCCTCGAGCTCGTCCAGACCCCCAGGCAGCCTCAAGCCATCTCACTAGCGCCCCCATAGCCATCCATCGACGAAGGGAGGCCGTCTTCCTCATCCCCGGCCAGTTCGGCCGCCGCCACGCTCTGGTTCAATTCGTCACAAGCAGGACCTCTCCCGTCCATCCAGTGCTCACATCCTCACCCCCTTGACCTTGCGGAGCCACCCCACCCTTCAGCGTCGACCGGGAACCACCGTAGCCCAAACCCCCAAATCCTCCTGAAGCCACCTCCACCGCGGAGCTCACCACCGGCGACTCCCTCCACCCCTGCCAACCTAGCAACCACTGGGAGGACCGCCCGGGACTGGCGGATCCATCCCTGCCCTCGGAGCCCCGTGAGAAGCCACCAATCGCCGGGGTTGATCGCTGGAGCTTCGGCTCCTCTCGGACAGAGGAGGAAGAAAACGTGGGCGACTGGTCAAACCTGACCAGTGGGCCCAAGGGACCCACTGGCAGTGACCCAGCGACGGCCCGCGCTGTTTTTAAGTGAAAGTGTAAAACCCAGAGTACGTCTTACCTGCCCCAAAAACTTATTTTCATTCGAACCATTTTCTTTTTCTGTTTTTAATAGTTTTGACTGAACTTTGACTGGCTGTAACTTTTTAAATATAAGTCCAATTGACTTGATTCTTTTTCTGTTGTTTCTCAAATTTTGTCTAGTTTATTTTCATATTTATTTGAAAATTTTCCAAGCAACTTTTTTGTATGGTTCTGAAACTATGTGTTAATTCGAAATTTTCTTAAATAGGATTTTTGGAGAGAGAAGGCAACTTTCAAAAAGTGCACCCCCACTAGCATACTCTTGAAGGCAAGCCTTCTGAACCCTGGCATAATATTGTTGTGTGTTGTTTGATACGGTACAACACCATCTTGACATGAAGTATTCGTTATTTTATGTGATGATATGATCATACTCATGAGTGCGCAAATGAAGATTTCTTGCGGTTAAAATATGATATGCTTGTGATAGTAATCACCCTCTTATGCCTTTCATGCCCACCGGAAGGAATCCAGGAAAGCCTCTATCTTGGGGAGACACGAGCTTGTCCCTAGTTCTTTGTTGAGACGGTTATGTCCGGTAAGGCATGGTGGGGTACGATGAGTGGTGATTCTGTCTAATTGGTACGAAATATACTTCTTATGCTTATCATGCAGGTAATGCTTTAAACTCCTGAGTCGACCATAGATCGAGTCTTGTTCCAGTAACTCCCATACTTGTCTCATACTACCACTTGTCCCTGCCATACGTAGGGTACGGTTCAGTTAGTTGTCAACCCCTTCCTAGCACACACCGTACAGAGAGGCCATGGTGGAAGATACCGGCTGCATCCGGTAGGCATGCCACCTGGTCCGGGGCATGGGTGTTTCGGTTGGAGCCGAAGGGGGTAGCTCCCCTAGTTTGCGCGTGTTATAAATTCTGTGATCCCATGCTAGTCGAGGTTGTAGCCTCCCCACTTAGAGTTTCGCTTAACGAGTGTCGTGGGTGATTCCAGACACCGGTAAGTTAGGCTGGTGTGTGCAGTCAGGTGTGTTTTCAATTAAAAGACCATAGACGGAATTAGTCCCGACAGACTAAAGGAATCCGTTACTCGTGGGTAAAGAGTACACCCTCTGCAGAGATTATATCTATTCGAATAGCCGTGTCCATGGTTAAGGACTACAGTCTGGGATGGGTCAAGTGTCGGTCTTAGTGTTGGTCTTCGGAGGAACAATTGCTAAACCAGAACATGGATCATGACTTGTGACTCGTGATGACTATGATGATTATTATTATTATGAACTAACCATTTACATTATTTGAATTATTGAGCATCCCTGGGACGGTTCTACCTCCTGGATGTTCCCTGTGATTACTCTCATATAAGCCCTTTAGGTGGTGTCGCGGAGACGCCCGACTGTGGCATGCTTGTTATTCATTTACTTTATAAGCCCTTTATGTGGTGTCGCAGAGACGCCCGACTGTGGCATGCTTTTTATTCATTTTCTTTATAAGCCCTTTATGTGGTGTCGCGGAGACGCACGACTGTGGCATGCTTGTTATTCATTTACTTTATAAGCCCTTTATGTGGTGTCACTGAGACGCCCGACTATGGCATGCTTGTTATTTACTTACTCTATAAGCCCTTTATGTGGTGTCACACAGACGCCCGACTGTGGCAGGTTTGCCGCTTATTTCCTTTATAAGCCCTTTATGTGATGTCGCTCAGACGCCCGATTAAGGCATGCTTTATATTATTAACCTTTCGAGGCGTCGCATCCGACACCCGATCGGTGCATTCTTTTTTTACTCCCTTATTACATATTCATGTTGTATGTGATTAACATGCTTGTGTGCATCCTGGATGTTTATTTTGTGACTGACGTGAGATCATAGAATAATTCAGAGCATGATTATCATTTGTTATATTATACATGTGTTCATAATGTTTGCGAGTACATTCAAAAGTACTCACTGGCTTGTCCCTGGCTATTGTCTTGGCCAGATTTCTTGCGTGGACAGGAGCGTCGTGATGACAACCCCAGAACTTACGCAATGGTGATAGCAGCCTCGTGAAGATAGGAGTTATCTAGGTCAGCTATTCTTGTGGGAAATGGAGTCCCATAGACGCTGATGATCCGCAAACCGCTTCCGCCATCAACCACTAGAAACCTTTTGTTGTACTAATAGGCCAGAATGGTCTTGTACTACTCGTTTTATATTTTGCTTGGAGTTTCTGTATCAAGTTGGTGTCTCATCAGCTAACAGTAATCCTGGGGCTAGTGAGCATAAGGGCCATTTTTTGGGAAATTAATATCCCGAAAATCCGGTCCCGACAACCTTGGTATCACAGCCAGGCTGACCATTTGCTAATCCTATCTTGGCCAGGTCAATAAACCTAGGTAAATCAACCCACCATACCTTAACCTAACCCCGGCCAAGCTTCTTGTGTAAGATAGCCACACAGTGACCCCGACACCTTTTGGCAGTCGGTGCCTAACCTATCAGCCTAGCATATCGATCACACGCCAGTGACCGACACCTAAAATGTCTCATTCGCAAGCGTGCGAAGGAAGACTCCGTCCCCTTTTTCTGTAAAAAAGGGCACGCTAGCCTCAACCCAACACAGCACAGCCTCTACCCCAAACCGAGCTAAAATTCCTGGACCCGTTGTTCACAATGAGACCACAGCAACCAACCTTGGAGGTTTTGTGACCGTGTTAGCAAGCCTCACCCGCCGTCCCTTTGCATTAGAAGAGCCCCCAGAATATGTCGTGTACCAAGGGCCCATGAGCGGTGAGAGCCGTCAATTCTGGGCCACTATGCACGTATATGGTAGAGGTCTATCGCCAGAACGCCCCTACAGGTTCACCGGAAGAACAACTTCCTTTGAGCCATAAGCCATTCAACTAGCTGCTCGAGAGGCTATAGTTCAACTCTGGCACTTGTCACCCAGAGTTAACTGTTGCTCGTTCTACTACTACCCCAGCCGTGACGGATATGGTAGACCACCCCAGGCTGCCAACGGAGATCACGAGACCGATCCTGCATTTTTGCATCTGGTGCGCTATGTAAGTGCACTAGAGGAACTGTTCGATCAAATCACCCTTGATCTGATCGCAGTCCGTGGAGAACTGATTCGACGAGCCCCGGCAAGAAGAGGAGATGAGCCCGATGCCGATAACCCAGTCATACTGTTCGGACAACCGATCAGAGTCCTTGAGGTCTTCCCCAGCCATCGACCAAAACACTTTGGTGTCCCCAGAAGTGCTTCGACGCCTTTTGGGAACACGCTCCAACGGGATCATGGCCAACAACCCCCGTGATGGTCATCATAGCTACCACGACCCTGCATCTCCTCAACCCCCTCCAGCTAACCCCGACGGTGAAACCCGTGGAGAAGCCTCGGCGTCCACAAGGCATGCCCGCTTAGATATAAACGAGGTAGACTAAGTCACTTGAGTAGTACCGAGTCTTAGTATGTCCACTCCCTATAATTGTGTGATCTTGTATCGCCATAATTAAATAATGTCTGCTTATGCGCCCCCATTTTAAATAATAGCCATGCATAAGTATGTTGGCGTACGATTGCATTTTTTTAATTCTGGGCGTAGCTACCAAAAACCACCCTGACAACACCCACAGTAATACGTCACTCTTGTGAGATATGTGTATTTGTGGCATTAACCCCGGCCCCATAGAGCAGAACCGACAGACTAGTTGCCCCTCACCGTGATAAATGACCCAGCCCAGATGTTGTATAAAAGGCCACCTCGTGACCTTACCAAGAATCCCTCACCTTGTGCACAACTCTCACAGCCATTTCTTTGCCATGCCGAGCCCTAGTATTTATCTGAGAACTCCAGATGCAACCCCAGGTAGTTTTGTTAAAATATTGTGGGACTTTACCTGCAGTACCACGAGTTCTATCCATCCACCCAAGTACGAGTTGCTTAAATCGAGGATCACCCCATCCACCTCGAAGTATTGGGTCGCAAACCCAAACCAAGACCCAGCGGAAGTCTCCTTCGTGGGAAAATCTATGCCGACCCCGCAAATGGCCATAGAAGCTGCTGCGTATGAAGCGCTTGCTCGCCTTCGATTCGCGGTACCCTATGCCAGCGAACGAGGGTATTATTACTTCCTGAGTCGTGCAGCACCCGGAGAAGTAGCATCGTTTCCCGGTGGACGAATCGAGAGAGACCCAGTACTGGCCAACCTTGCCCAGTATGTCATCGCTCAAGAGCGTTTGACCTAGCGAGTAATGGGTTATCTCCAGAGCCTCGCTGATTTAAACCCTCAGATTGCCATTGGTAGGCCACTAAGGCCTGACCAGGAGAGACGCATTCATCGACTAGTCAATCCGCTTCCCCCGATAGAAGAAGAGTGTACCCCACTGCCAGAGACATTTTCTCAAGACCCTGTCTATTTACCGTTTTCATTGTAGGCGTCACTGCTATGTTTATTGTCCCAGCATTTATTTATGTGTTGCAACTTATGCGTGGTATCCTAGATTTGTACGACAAATTAAATAATTGGTTTCAATTAATATGAAGTAGTTTTTACTGCTGTTAATTTTTGATTAACTGTCGTCGCTCTCGGTAATTTCGGAAGTAAGATTTTTTTTCTGAGTTGTTGCAGCATACATCTCTTCACGACATAGATATTTTTTTTATTCTCGCAGCACCACGAAAGCGGTCTCGCAACCACTCGACCACGTGCACTAATTGCAAATCTGTGTGCACCATCTAACTGATTTCCTCCCTAACAGACCACAATCTCTGAAGGAAAGATTTGTGGGTTATTAATCGGGTGCAAGTTGCCTGCAGCACACTGACAGCAGTTAGCACCCGACACCAGCACATAATCCTCATGATCGCCGCCACCGCGGAGAGCTAACACTCGAGCAGTAGCATCATGACGATCATCGAGCATCATCGCGCACAAGAGCATGGAGAACCCCAGCAATGTCGCCAACCCTCCGCACACCAGGATCATGTACCAGTCCGGCATCACCTCCGCCATTAGAGCCTCGTCTCGAGCTCCTGCAAGCAGAAATGGAGGAGAAGGAAGGAGAAGGAGAAGCAACGCCAGGTGCAAGGAAGGAGAAAGGAGCACCTCGGTCATTTTATAGCCCGAGATCGGTGTACGGTGGGCGAAGTCCACCAGCGTCGCTCGTCGCTCGATCGCCGGTGTTCGGAGGCAAATCCGCGAGCAGTGCTGACAGCGCACTGGCCCGCGAGGTGAGTGCACGCTGCACCGGCAGCTAGCACGTCGCGCACTACCGCGGTACAGCCTAGATGCCCTACGCGCTAGATGTCGCCGGTGGAGAAAGCGCGGGAAAGCGCGCGAGAGAGAGGAAGAAGAGAGAGCCAGAGGTAGAAGAAGAGACTGACAATGGGCCCTGGGTCCACCTGTCAGCCAGAGAGAGCACTGTGCTCTCGGGTACGACCGGCGTATTTTAGAAATTTAGAATTTTATTCTAAATTTTCTATAACCAAAAGTAAAAAAATATCTCGTTTTCCGCAACCATGGATTTTTTTCACGCAGCGCCAGTATTCCACACTGTAGTTTTGCACCACTTATTTGCCTATTCACTGTAGCAACATTTTATTGTATGAGCAGGATGGTTATTTTTGTGGTATTATTTTGAGATAGTAAGAGTAATTCTTTTTCAAAGCAGCCCTTAGCCAATCTCGAGGACGAGATTTTTCTTAAGGGGGTAAGTGTTGTAACACCCCAAAAATTTTAACCACGATTTGTTTATTAAAACTTTGCCAAGAAATTAAATTTTTATTTTTTTTGTGGAATTATCTTTTGATTTCAGAACCACTCTTTTCCTTGATATTGTGGAGTGTTCACCCCAAGTGAAAACCTTTCAAAAATATTGTTGTACTTGTTTACCCTCTCAAGAAAAATATTTCTTTTATTAGTGTATTTATATGCATAATTATTTTCCCTGAGCTTTGTTTCTTTAGAAATGATTTTTCATAAGTTTTGGAGCCTCTTTTGCACTACAATGCTTTGGTAAAATTAGTTATAAGTTTCACCAAAATTTGGAGATCTCATGGGATGCTCCCACATCACTTTTATGCAAAAATCTCTTTTAGTCATTTGGAAATTTTGAGCTCTACCCCAAATTTTCAAATCTGATCCAGTTTGTAAAATTGCACTACAACCTATATACATATTTCTTTAAAGCTTCCACCAAAATTAGGGGATGTTAGTAGTAGTGTACAATTCAACTTTATGCAAAAACCCATTAATGTTCTTTGAAAATTTTGAGCAAACCATCCTATTTTGCTCTCTGGTCCAGTTTGGCATTTTCTACTGCAACCCTAGTTTATTATGCTCTAGTGCCCATGGGCTTTTTCCTGCTTATAGTCCACCCTACCAAACCCTTAAGTCCAGGAGATTGGACCCATTGGAGTATTTTTGGTCCATGCAATAATGCCCTTTTCATTCTGTCCAGATTTGGTTTTCTCAAAAACTTGCACTAACAAGTTTTTGTTCTTGACAAACTAACCTTGCCACCCTCTTTGTCATCTAAGGAGACTATGATCTGGAGTTTTTGGCCACCCCAAGAGATGCTTAGATGACCATAGCTTTCTGTCAAGCACCTTGTGTGCATGGTCAGATTTGACATGGTTTTTAGTTTGCACATTGGACCTTCTTGCTTTGCCTAACCAGCATGTCCACTAAGCTCCTAGCTACCTCTAACCTAGATCTGTTAATACCCAGCCCCATCCAAGCCTCCTGGCATGCCTTGGCATTTTGCCGAACACGTAGCGTGCGTGCTCTGGGCGCGCCCAGAGCGCACATTTTGCACGCGCGCGCAGCCGAGCCGCCGTGTCGTGCCCCTGGCTTTTGCTCGCCCACAGGGCCGCGCCCCGGCCTCGCCCGCTCAACAGAACCCTCCAGGCCGCCCCTGGAGCCCCACAGTGCCGCCGTCAGGTCGGCCATGGCAGCTAGCGGCCGGCCACAGCAGGCTTCTGCCATGGACGGCGCCGCCCGAGCCACTCTCGCTCGCCAGCTCGCCCCTGAAGCAGTGCCCGCTCGTCTGCTAGCCTCTGCCGCCATCCCCAGCCTCGACACGTCGCGCTACAAGCTACAGAACGGCGGTTCGCCGTTCCTATCCACTGTCGCCGTCGATCCTATCCATGGCCGCCGCGGAGCCGACCTAGTCACGCTATAAAAAGGAGCCCCGAGCTCGTCCATACCCCCAGGCAGCCTCAAGCCATCTCACTAGCGCCCCCATAGCCAGCCATCGACGGAGGGAGGCCGTCTTCCTCATCCCAGGCCAGTTCGGCCGCCGCCACGCTTCGGTTCAACTCGTCGCAAGCAGGACCTCCCCCGTCCATCCAGTGCCCACATCCTCTTCCCCTTGACCTTACGGAGCCACCCCACCCCTCAGCTTCGACCGGGAACCACCGTAGCCCAAACCCCCAAATCCTCCCGAAGCCACCTCCGCCGTGGAGCTCGCCGCCGGCAACTCCCTCCACCCCTGCCAACCTACCAACCACTGGGAGGACTGCCCGGGACTAGCGGATCCATCCCTGCCCTCGGAGCCCCGTGAGAAGCCACCAATCGCCGGCGTTGATCGCCGGAGCTCCGCCTCCGATCGGACAGAGGACGAAGAAAACGCGGGCGACTGGTCAAACCTGACCAGTGGGTCCAAGGGACCCACTCGCAGTGACCCAGCGACGGCCCGCGCTGTTTTTAAGTGAAAGCATAAAACCCAGAGTACGTCTTCCCTGCCCCAAAAACTTATTTTCATTCGAACCGTTTTCTTTTTCTGTTTTAATTAAAAACAGAGTTTTGACTGAACTTTGATTGGCTATAACTTTTTAAATATAAGTCCAATTGACTTGATTCTTTTTCTGTTGTTTCTCAAATTTTGTCTAGTTTATTTTCATATTTATTTGAAAATTTTCCAAGCAAATGTTTTGTATGGTTTTGAAACTATGTGTTAATTCGAAATTTTCTTAAATAGGATTTTTGGAGAGAGAAGGAAACTTTCAAAAAGTGCACCCCCACTTGCATACTCTTGAAGGCAAGCATTCTGAACCCTGGAATAATATTGTTTTGTGTTGTTCGATACGGTACAACACCATCTTGACACGATGTATTCGTTATTTTATGTGACGATATGATCATACTCATGAGTGCGCAAATGAAGATTTCTTGCGGTTAAAATTTGATATGCTTGTGATAGTAATCACCCTCTTATGTCTTTCATGCCCACCAGAAGGAATTCGAGAAAGCCTCTGTCTTGGGTAGACACGAGCTTGCCCCTAGTTCTTTGTCGATACGGTTATGTCCGGTAAGGCATGGTGGGGTACGATGAGCGGTGATTCTGTCTGATTGGTATGAAATATACTTCTTATGCTTATCATGCAGGTAATGCTTTAACCTCCTAAGTCGACCATAAATCGAGTCTTGTTCCAGTAACTCCCATACTTGTCTCGTACTACCACTTTTCCCTGCCATAGGTAGGGTACGGTTCAGTCAGTTGCCAACCCCTTCCTAGCACACATCGTACAGAGAGGCCATGGTGGAAGATACCGGCTGCATCTGGTAGGCATGCCACCTGGTCCGGGGGCATGGGTATTTCGTTTGGAGCCGAAGGGGGTAGCTCCCCTAGTTTGCGCGCGTTATAAATTTTGTGATCCCATGCTAGTCGAGGTTGTAGCCTCCCCACTTAGAGTTTCGCTTAACGAGTGTCGTGGGTGATTCCAGACACCGGTAAGTTAGGCTGGTGTGTGCAGTCAGGTGCGTTTTCAATTAAAAGACCGTAGACGGAATTAGTCCCGATGGAATAAAGGAATCCGTTACTTGTGGGTAAAGAGTACACCCTCTGCAGAGATTATATCTAGTCAAATAGCCGTGTCCGTGGTGAAGGACTACAGTCTGGGATGGGTCAAGTGTTGGTCTTAGTGTCGGTCTTCGGAGGAACAATTGCTAAACCAGAACATGGATCATGACTTGTGACTCGTGATGACTATGATTATTATTATTATGAACTAACCATTTCATTATTTGAATTATTGAGCATCCCTAGGATTGTTCTACCTCCTGGATGTTCACTGTGATTACTCTCATATAAGCCCTTTAGGTGGTGTCGCGGAGACGCGCGACTGTGGCATGCTTGTTATTCATTTACTTTATAAGCCCTTTATGTGGTGTCGCGGAGACGCCTGACTGTGGCATGCTTGCTATTCATTTGCTTTATAAGCCCTTTATGTGGTGTTGCGGAGATGCCCGACTGTGGCATGCTTGTTATTCATTTACTTTATAAGCCCTTTATGTGGTGTCGGTGAGACGCCCGACTGTGGCATGCTTGTTATTTACTTACTCTATAAGCCCTTTATGTGGTGTCGCACAGACGCCCGACTGTGGCATGTTTGCCGCTCATTTCCTTTGTAAGCCCTTTATGTGACGTCGCTCAGACGCCCGACTGAGGCATGCTTTGTATTATTAACCTTTCGAGGCGTCGCTTCCGACACCCGATCGGTGCATTCTTTTTTTACTCCCTTATTACATATTCATGTTGTATGTGATTAACCTGCTTGCGTGCATCCTGGATGTTTATTTTGTGACTGACGTGAGATCGTAGAATAATTCAGTGCATGATTATCATTTGTTATATTATCCCTATGTTCATAATGTTTGTGAGTACATTCAAAAGTACTCACTGGCTTGTCCCTGGCTATTGTCTTGGCCAGATTTCTTGCGTGGAGAGGAGCGTCGCGATGACAACCCCGGAACTTACACCATGGTGATAGCAGCCTCGTGAAGATAGGAGTTATCCAGGTCAGCTGTTCCTGTGGGAAATGGAGTCCCATAGACGCTGATGATCCGCAAACCGCTTCCGCCATCAACCACTAGAAACCACTTGTTGTACTAATAGGCCAGAATGGTCTTGTACTACTCATTTTGTATTTTGCTTGGAGTTTCTGTATCAAGTTGGTGTCTCATCAGCTAATAGTAATCCTGGGCTGGTGAGCATAAGGGCCATTTTCTGGGAAATTAATATCCCGAAAATCCGGTCCCGACAGCCTTCCCGCGGATGCTCCAGCTGCTCAACTCTATCGCGCCGGTGGTGCTGCGGGAGACTCGAGGGAGGAGATGGAGGGAGCGGAAGATGCGGATCCGCGACGACGCTCTCTCCTGGACCCAGTGCACGCGCGAATGGAGGGAAGCAAAGGAGGAAGCTGTGATGGAGAAAGCCGAGGACAGACCGAATCCGTTCTCTCACTCGAGCAGGTATGCTCGGATGGGCAAGGATCATGTGGATTGGGAGTTGCTGAATCTAGACCTGGGGATCTACTTTGAAGGAGATTTCTCGGAGAAGCACATGATACCCCACCCCAGGGAGCCGACGATTATGTTCGTTCGATGGGCGAAAGGAGAAGTGAATTCAGGAGATCCACGCCGTACTGCGAGATGGGAATGCTTGACTGGACTCATGCCCACCAGCACGCCGCCGGAGCCAGAGCAGGTGGGTCCCCTACCTTACCTCTCCCCCAAACCTGCGGAAGATTTAAATTAGGCTTGCAATCTGCTTCAATTGAGCTGTCTGGTGGTTATTTCTGCTTCCCGAGAGACAACATCTGGCTGGAGGATGAGAAGGAACCAGGAACTCTGATGAATTTCCCCTATCATAATGGGGGGAGCGCCAGATGGGCAGTGGTACGGCCCACCTCCTCCCCAAATGGGGGCACAATCTGGGCAGGCTCCTGTAATTTCCCAAGATCAATCTGCTGGTGGTTCTGACTCTCAGATCATTGGGAAATCTCAAGGCAAGAATCAGCAAAAGAAGAGACAGGACATCCAGAAAACTGCTCCTGCCCCTGCTTCGGGCCTTATGGCATACTCTGAGGTGATCTGCTACAACTGTGGGGAACCAGGGCATCATTTGGATAAATGTGTCAAGCCCAAGAGTTGTTTTATCTGCAAAATGGTTACCCATAAAGTTGAGAATTGCCCTGTCAAAAGGAAAACCCACAGTTCTGCTAGATATGTTGAAAGTGCTGCTCCAGGATTAGGGTTCTACCACATAGACCCACCTGATGAAAATGCTCAGTATCATGGCTCCCTAAAGAATGTGGGGATTGTTCTGGTAGAAGCTGGTGAAGTGACCAAGCAGGAACTTGCCACTGCGTTTGCAGACATTTACAAAACCAACTGGCCCTGGCCAATCAATGCCCTAGATGAGTGGACATTCTTGGTCAAATTCCCTCCTGAAATAGATGTAGTTCAAGTTGCTGGATACCCCTATTTTGGTCTCAAAAAAGACAATGTTGTAGTCAATGTTGAAGTCTGGAAAGGCAGGATTGAGGCTGAAGAGGACCTCCAGGAAACTTGGATCAAGATCAGGAAATCGAACCCCCAAGTGGTGTGACTAGACTATGTTGGATCAAATCACTTCCACTCTGGGGGTCTTACTGGATGTGGATTGGCAGCATAATTTCAAGTCATTCTATGAAACTGTTAGGGTCAAAATATTATGTAAAGATCCCTCCAAATCCCTGATGGAAGGATTTTTGGAGTTGGGAACAAAATCTACAGGCTACTCATTGAGGTGGAGTCCTTAACCCCCACTGAAACTGGCACCTCCCCCAACCTCTTAGCTGATACATATGTCTCTGCAGCTGAAACTGGTACCAATCTTACTGAAGATGTTGAATCCAACAGGAGCTCTAGATCTGAATCAGATAAAGGGCGTGCTGCCAATTCCGGGGCCCCTAACATCAGAGGACAGTCTTTTGGCCACAATCAGATGCTTGGAGAAACTACACCCACTTCAGTCCTCAAGACACACCTCCCTGATTCTCCATACACTCCTCAACTCAGCATCTAGGAAAAGGTTTTGAATTTTGTGCTTGATGAAACTGATGGATTCAACCTCCTCAGGTAAATGGAGCTCCTGGAAGATGATGATCTAATGGAATTAGAAGGTTCTGTAGATCTACCAGAGGATCAAGAGGCACTTGTTGAAACAACTGAACTCCTAGACAATTTGGACTCAAAATACAACTCTAACTTCCCTGCCCTTCCTAAGGAGAAGCACCTTCCCAAATGGGGTCCTGTTCAAGCCACCAGAACCAGTGCCAGGGTAGCTGGTGACAAGAGAACCAATATTGAAAAGGCTCAACAGCTCAAAGAGGTTCAAAACCTGGAAGTGCAAAAACCCCAGGGTATGAAACACACTTCCTTCTCCAACTTTAATGATCCTTCCTTCAATGCCATTGCTGCTAAGATTTGTGTAGATGTTACTTCTCTTAATGATGGAATTGAATGCTCTTCCTTTATTTACCCTCACAAAAATAGATCTGAAGGCTCTGTTTGTGAGAACTTTTCTCTAGATGGTAGTTCTAGTTTAGACTGCCTTCGATAAAGTTGACATTGATTTCCTTATGAAACTCCTGGAGCTTAGAGGTTTTGGGGGTAAATGGACTAGTTGGATCCAGCAACTTACTCATGGGGGGTCTGTTGGGGTCAAGTTAAATAACTGTGAAAGTGTTTTTTTCCTTGCTGGTAAAGGCCTTAGGCAAGGTGACCCCATCTCCCCACTTTTGTTTAATTTAGTAGTGGACGTTCTTACTCAAATGCTGAGCAAAGTTGTTGATCATAGTCTGATTGCAAGGCTCTGTCCTGAGGTCTGCCCTGGTGGCATCATCTGCCTTCAATATGCAGATGATACCATCCTTTTCTTAGACAATGACTCCACACATGCTAGCAATCTGAAAACTGTTCTAACCTGTTTTGAACAAGTCTCAGGCATGAGAATCAACTACTCTAAAAGTGAACTCATCCCTATCAACATGGATGATCAGGAGTTAGCTGACTTCCTCTCTATTCTAGTCTGTAATAAAGGTAACTTCCCCATTAAGTACATAGGTATCTCTCTCCACTATGATAAATTGAGGAGAGAGGATATCCAACCCCTTCTGGATAAAATCATTAAAAGGATTGCTGGGTGGAGGGGCAAACTTCTCTCTTACAGAGGTAGATTGATCCTCATACAAGCTTGTTTGGCTAGCATTCCAGTGTATCTCCTCTCCTTCTTCAAGTTCCCTAAATGGGATGTGAACCTCATCAATTCTCAGATGTCTCATTGCTTGTGGAATGATTTTGAGGTAAATAGGAAGCTACACCTTGCTAATTGGGCCCTAGTCTTTATGAAAAAAGATTTTGGAGGCCTAGGCATACCTAACCTCCAAGAAATTAACATCTGTCTTCTAGGGTCTTGGATTAAAAGATTCTATGAGGAAGACTTGAAACCCTGGAAGCTTCTTATTGCCCATAAATACCTAGGAAATAAACCTAATATTTTTGTCCCTTCCTCCAACCCTAAGACCTCTAGATTCTGGAAAGGATTAAAATCTATTATGCATGCTGTGAAATTTGGCTACAGATGGAACATAGGGGATGGGAGCAGAACCAGGTTCTGGGAAGATACTTGGTTTGGCACATCCCCCCTAGCAGTCCAATTTTGTCCTATTTACTCTGTCTTCCATGAGCTTAACAAAAGTGTCAATGAAGTTTGGGACGGTCAATGCCTAAAACTCTCTTTTAGAAGGAACTTTAGTGATAGTCTCATGGAATAATGGTTCCAGTTGGAGGAAATTGCCAAAAGCATTACCTTTACTGCCGAGCCGGATGCCCTGATTTGGCAGCTGGACAATAAGGGGAAGTATTCCTCCAGCTCCCTCTATCATGTTATCAACTTTAGAGGGGTTTAACCCGTGTTTATCCCTGTTGTCTGGAAATTGAGAGTTCCCCCTAAAATTCATGTATTTCTCTGGCTTCTCTCCAAAAACAAATTGATGACTAGGGCTAACCTTAGGAAGAGACACATCAAACCCCTTGATTGTGTTTACTGCTTGGAACAAGAGTCTTGTTCTCACCTATTTTTTGAATGTATAGTTGCTAAACATCTCTAGGCCCACATTGAGGAATATTTCTCTAGTCAGATTGGCTCATCCTTCGAATCTGTCACCAGATTCTGGATTGCTACCAAAAAGTGCTCAGTTTTAAATACTGTTAGCTCAGCTGTCCTTTGGTGCCTCTGGAAATATAGAAATGCTATGATTTTCAGTAACACCTCCTAGATTTCCATTTCGCAGGTCTTGAGGTTGATCAGGAACATGGTGAGGAACTTGGCGATTCTCTCCTCCGGATCGGACAAGGACAAGTTGATGAGCTTCGTGGAAACCCTAACAAGATCCCTCCAAAAACCATTGGCGATCACTTGTGGCTGAACAAGGCTCGACCTGCTCTGGGGCTAGACTCGTGGGTTCGTCTCAAGATCTCTAATGAAGATGATGGGCACCTGGCGCAGAAAAAGAGGGACATCCACCATGCTACGCCTTCCAGCCCGGTGTCTCCGCTTGCTTACTGGTCGTCGCAGGCTGACACGGCCCCTCGGCTGAAGACCATGAAGACTTCGCTGAACCCTCCTTGTGTCATTTGAGTGCTCTATCCGCTCT
Source organism: Triticum dicoccoides (assembly GCF_002162155.2). Taxonomy (NCBI): domain Eukaryota; kingdom Viridiplantae; phylum Streptophyta; class Magnoliopsida; order Poales; family Poaceae; genus Triticum; species Triticum dicoccoides. Next base: position 170,334,309 of record NC_041384.1, read on the forward strand.
GCCTATGGCACCGCTCGGGTGATTTGTGTTATTCGGAGAACTTGTTCATCCACCCCCCCTAGTTTGTAGCTTTTCTACCTTTGCTTTCGAACTGCTCTTTGAGTTGCAGTATCAGAATATGTTGCGATTTTGTTCTCAGCAATGGAACCGGGGAGATGCTCCCTGTTTTTCTAAAAAAAATATTTTATATGTTATTATATATTATTTTTATTGTCATCATATATTTAACATATACTTACATATGTAAGAAAACAATATCCCACATCTTATTAACTTATAAAAATAATTTCTTAAGAAATAAAATCCTAGATTGTTTTGGCACAAAAATCCTAGTGATTGTGTACAAAAGCTTGGTAAGATTTAAGGACGAATGTAATAATATCACTTATTATTTAAATATATTTATAACAAAATGCTCAGCCCCTTTTATTTTTTGATAACATTGCTGGCCCAACCCAACATTATAATTAGAATCAGCCCAGCAAAATCGTGTATTTCGAGAAAGTGCAAATGGCCTGTAATTTTTTTGGAAATAAAATAAATGGGTCGCATGGACGCTACATTATTTGTTCACCCAGCCCAGCTAATGGTTGTAATTCAAAAAAAGATCAAATTGACTATAAATTCTACCGCGCAAAAAAAAGACTGTAAATTCTGAAAAATGGGTTGAATACGTGCCACATTTTTGGAGGCTGAAATGTGGGCCAATAGGACGAAGCCAACGCAAGTCGTTGTTAATTTAGTCAACAAATGATTCTCACATGTTAGCCATTGGATTTACATCCAACGACCGGCATCCATCTTCAATCTCTCGTCTTCTTCCTCCAGCGCCGCCGGGACCACCTCCCGCCTCCTGCTACTAGCAGCTCTGCTTAGCACGCTTCGCTATGAAGCGCTACTCCACCGTTGGCCAGGCCATCCCTCCACCCCTCCACACCTCCTGTTCTTCTCCACCGACTGCCGAACCAAACCTCACTAGAACCAGTTAACCCTCGTACACCTCTTCGTCTGCGACTCTACTCCCGCGTCTTCCCATATCCGGCTTTTGCTGTCCGGGGCCTCGCCGTTGTCCACCACCTTGGATGCGCTCGGCGCGGCGTGGTCAACGTGGTCAACGAACGATGCCATCGGAAGTAGATTGTGTGTGGAGAGGCTGACAGCTGGGTCCACGGCCGCACACAAGGAAATGCCTCCTTATTACGCGCAAAATAATGATTCCTCCACCTGACATCTGGGGCCCACCGGAAGGGCCTCTGTATTTCACGAAAATAACGTGCCCCCCGCTGACACATTGGACCCACCGGCTATCTTCGCACGCAAGGAAGTGCCTCCTTATTACGCACAAAAAATGAATATTCCCCCTGCCAGCTGGAACCCATCATAGTGGGAAGCTGACTTGTGGGCCTACCAAGTTGACAGGGACGGAGGGCTTTGTCAACTTACTCAATATGAACGATTCTATCTCCTGTTACTGTACGATGTTCATCCAACGGCCGTAGTGCTTCTTCAACCTCTAGTCTTATTGCTCTAGCCGCCCAAACTAGCGCCGGTCGTGCCGCATGCTCCTGCCTCCCGTGGCCGGCTATGATGCTGCAGAGGCCTCACCGCCCCCTACTACTCCCACCGCTGGCCAGGCCATCCCTCTACTCACCCACACCCCCTATTATTCTGCGGCGACAGCAGCCTCACACTGCAGCCAAACCAGTGAACCCTCGTACTCCTCTTCGCATGGGCATCCACTGCCGCGTCTTCCCCGGCTCCGTGTCGTCCCCTTCCTAGTCCTCCCCGTCGTCCACCGCTGTGGTGCTCCCGGCGCGGCGTGGTCAAGGAACGACTTCCATCGAATGTGGACTGTACGTGGAGAGGCTGACAGCTGGGTCCACAGCCACAGCAAGGAAGTGCCTCCTTAATACGCGCAAAATAATGATTCCTCCACCTGACAACGGGGACCCACCATACGGGCCACCGTATTTCATGAAAAAACATTTCCCCCTGATTGCTGGGACCCACCAGCTACATCTTTGCATGCAAGGAAGTGTGTCCGGGCAAAAAAAAACGATTCACCCCCTGACTGCTGGGACCCACCAGCTACATCTTCGCACGCAAGGAAGTGCATCCGGGCAAAAAAACGATTCGCCCCCGGACTGCTGGGACCCACCAGCTACATCTTCGCACACAAGGAAGTGCCTGATAGTCAAGACCCACCTGGTCGAAGCGTACGTAGCGTTGTCATTCTGGTCGCGAACGTGTACGTACATATATACTGGTGGATGTAGAGGCGCGCATGTGTCATAGTAGAGGCGCGTACGTGTCGTAGTAGAGGCGTGCACATAGCATGTACACGTACGTATAGCGGCTAGGGTGCAAGAAAGAAAATACGGCCACATATGTGTACATACGGGCGGGGTCTCGAACGCCTACTCGCGCATACGTACGGCCAGGGCTCGTGTACATGGCTGGGTCGGAACGGAGAAATAGTGTCGTCGTCGTGTTCATGGGGAGGCAAAGAAATGCGTCGTGTTCATGGGGAGGCAACGGAATGCGTCGTGTCCATCGGAGGCAACAGAACGCGTGGGAGCCAACCGGTTGGGTCGGAACGGAATGCGTGGTCATGTTCATCGGGAGGGCTTGGACGGAACAGGTGATGGAAATGAGGCCTGGCGTACCGCAAAACAGAGGAAATGGCCTTGTGTTCGACCAGCCACATTCGAAACGGGGTCATGTTCATCGGGAGGGGCCTGGCGTACCGCAAAACGGAGGAAACGGACCTCCTACGGTCGAAATGAGGGTCCTGTTGATCGGGAGGGGTGTGGCGTACCACAAAACGGAGGAAACGGACCTCCTACGGTCGAAACAGGGGTCCTGTTGATCGAGAGGGGTGTGGCGTACCGCAAAATGGACGAAACAGACTTGTGTTGGAGCGTTACAGTCGAAACGGGGGTCATGTTCATCGGGAGGGGTGTGGCGTACCGCAAAACGGACTCCACGGGATACTGTTCATCTCCACCGTCGACCTCCTCCAGCCTCCACGGGCTACCGTCGACCTCCTCCAGCCTCCACGGGCTCCTATTCATCCAACCTCCACCGCGCGCTACTCCACCGGCTACTGTTCAACCACCCCTCCACAGGCACCCCTCCACCGTCTACTGTTCATCCAGCCCTCCACACCACAGGGTCCTGTTCAACCACCCCTCCACGGGCACCCCTCCATCGTCTACTGTTCATCCAGCCCTCCACCACACCACGGGGTCCTGTCCATCCAGAGGCAACGCCATAGCTCACTGTTCTTCCAACCCCCCCCCCTCCCCCGCAACGCTCACTATTCATCCCAGAGGCATCATCGGTCGGCTTCAGTTAGCAGCAGTAGCGAAGGAATCGCTCGATCGGGTTCAGTTGACATCCATCGATCGATTGCTCGGGTTCAGTAACGCGTAGCCTACAGTGCAATCGCTTGGGTTCAGTTAGAGCCCAACGCCTCGCTCGGGTTCAGTTAAAGCCAACGCCACGCACACACGGGCGTACGTGTACAAGCGAAACGCGCATCGCTCGGCCCCCGACCTCCCACTGTAACCGGGAACTCCCTAAAATTTTCCTCCCCTCGCTTCTACCACGGTTTTTTCCGTCATGGACGGCCCAAAGAATGTCATGCAACTGCGTCTCCGGCCCGCCCAGGACAAAAAGCCCATTTTTTGTCATGATTTTTTGTCATAGAAGTAGGAGCCCACCACATCTATGATGATACCGGGTTTTATCACAATTATCGTCATAGAAGTGTCATATGTATGACAGAAGAAAAAATTCGTTCGGCCAAAAATGTCACGGATGTGTCTTTTTTTGTAGTGCTCCCCTCGTAGTTGAGGGATAGATCTTGGTTTTTGGATCTCTCAAGTTCTTCATAATGATAAGCAGATATATATATCCCAAGTGACTCAAAGAATAGATTTATGCTCCTCGGCAATGGTGCCAGAAAATAGTCTTGATAACCCTCAAGTATAGGGGATCACAACAGTTTTCGAGGGTAAAGTATTCAACCCAAATTTATTGATTCGACACAAGGGGAGCCAAAGAATACTCTCAAGTATTAGCAGCTGAGTTGTCAATTCAACCACACCAGGAAACTTAGTATCTGCAGCAAAGTATTTAGTAGCAAAATAATATGATAGTAGTGGTAACGGTAACAAAAGGTAACGGTAGTAAAAGCAATGTTTTTGGTATTTTGTAGTGATGATAGCAATAGCAACGGGAAAGTAGATAAGCGAAGAACAATATGTAGAAAGCTCGTAGGCAATGGATCAGTGATGGAGAATTATGTCGGATGCGGTTCATCATGTAACAGTCATAACCTAGGGTGACACAGAGCTAGCTCCAGTTCATTGATATAATGTAGGTATGTATTCCGATATAGTCATACGTGCTTATGGAAAAGAACTTGCATGACATCTTTTGTCCTACTCTCCCGTGGCAGCGGGGTCCTTATGGAAACTAAAGGATATTAAGGCCTCCTTTTAATAGAGAACCGGAACAAAGCATTAACACATAGTGAATACATGAACTCCTCAAACTACGGTCATCACCGGTAAGTATCTCGATTATTGTCACTTCGGGGTTAACGGATCATAACACATAATAGGTGACTGTAGACTTGCAACATAGGATCAAGAAGACTCATATATTGATGAAAACATAATAGGTTCAGATCTAAAATCATGGCACTCGGGCCCTAGTGACAAGCATTAAGCATAGCAAAGTCATAGCAACATCAATCTCAGAACATAATGGATACTAGGGATCAAACCCTAACAAAACTAACTCGATTACATGATAGATCCCATCCAACCCATCACCGTCCAGCAAGCCTACGATGGAATTACTCACGCACGGCGGTGAGCATCATGAAATTGGTGATGGGGGATGGTTGATGATGACGATGGCGACGGATTCCCCTCTCTGGAGCCCCGAACGGAATCCAGATCAGCCCTCCCGAGAGGTTTTAGGGCTTGGAGGCGGCTCCGTATCGTAAAACGCGATGATATCTTCTCTCTCATTTTTCTCCCCGAAACTCAATATATGGAGGTGGAGTTGGAGTCAAAGAGGCAACAGGGGGCCCACGAGGTAGGGGGCGCGCCCCCACCCTCGTCGGCAGGTGGTGGGCCCCCTGGCCTTCATCTTTTGCAAGTATTTTTCTTATTTTCTGAAAAGTGGCTCCGTGAAGTTTCAGGTAATTCCGAGAATGTTCGCTCCTGCACATAAATAACACCATGGTAATTCTGCTGAAAACAGTGTCAGTCCGGGTTAGTTCCATTCAAATCATGCAAGTTAGAGTCCAAAACAAGGGCAAAAGTGTTTGGAAAAGTAGATACTTTGGAGACGTATCAGGAGTTCTTAAGTAATATGATTAATTGAACTTTAATTTATCATGAACTTAATACCTGATAGTATTTGCATGTCTATGTTGTTGTAGATCATTGGCTCGTGCTACCATTCCTTTGAATTTTAATGCTTTCCTAGAGAAAGCTAAGTTGAAATATGATGGTAGCAACTACACAGACTGGGTCCGTAACTTGAGGAGTATCCTCAATGCTGCATAGAAGAATTACTTCCTGGAAGCACCGCTAGGTGTACCACCCGCGCCAGCAACTGCAGACATTGTGAATGCCTGGCAGTCGCGTGTTGATGACTACTCGATAGTTCAGTGTGTCATGCTTTACGGCTTAGAATCGGGACTTCGAAGATGTTTTGAACATCATGGAGCATATGAGATGTTCCAAGAGTTGTGGTTAATATTTCAAGCAAATGCACGAGTTGAGAGATATGAAGTCTCCAACAAGTTCTATAGCTGAAAAATGGAGGAGAATAATTCTGTCAGTGAACACATACTCAGAATGTCTGGGTACCACAACCACTTGACTGAGCTAGGAGTTAATCTTCCTGATGATAGTGTCATTGACAAAGTTCTTCAATCACTACCATCAAGCTATAAAGGCTCCGTGATGAACTATATATGCAAGGGATGGAAAAGATAATTCCCGAGCTCTTCTCGATGCTAAAAGCTATGGAGTTAGAAATCAAGAAGGAGCATCAAGTGTTGATGGTTAACAAGACCACTACTTTCAAGAAAAGGGCAAAGGGAAGAAGGGGAACTTCAAGAAGAACAGCAAGCCAGTTGCGGCTCAAGGGAAGAAGCCCAAGTCTAGACCTAAGCCTTAGACTGAGTGCTTCTACTGCAAAGGGACTGGTCACTGGAAGCGGAACTGCCCCAAGTATTTGGTGGATAAGAAGGATGGTAATGTGAAAGGTATATTTAATATACATGTTATTGATGTGTATCTTACTAATGCTCGTAGTAGCGCCTGGGTATTTGATATTGGTTCTGTTGCTCATGTTTGCAACTCGAAACAGGGGCTACGAATTACATGAAGATTGGCTAAGGACGAGGTGACGATGCACATAGGAAATGGTTCCAAAGTAGAAGTGATCGCCGTCGGCACGCTACATCTACATCTAACGCCAGGATTAGTTTTAGACCTAAATAATTGTCATTTGGTGCCAGCGTTGAGCATGAACATTATATCTAGATCTTGTTTGATGCGAGATGGTTATTCATTTAAATCAGGGAATAATGGTTGTTCTATTTATACGAGTAATATCTTTTATGGTCATGCACCCTTGAAGAGTGGTCTATTTTTGTTGAATCTCGATTGTAGTGATACACATATTCATAATATTGAAACCAAAATATGCAAGGTTAATAATGATAGTACAACTTATTTGTGGCATTGCCGTTTAGGTCATATTGGTGTAAAGCGCATGAAGAAACTCCATGTTGTTGGACTTTTGGAATCACTTGATTATGAATCACTTGATGCTTGCGAACCATGCCTCATGGGAAAGATGACTAAAACTCCGTTCTCCGGAACAATGGAGTGAGCAACTAACTTATTGAAAATAATACATACTGATGTATGCGGTCGGATGAGTGTTGAGGCTCGCGACGGGTATCGTTATTTTCTGACCTTCATTGTCGGTGGGAACGACACCTATGGGATCATTGGGATCCCTTCTACGGTCGACAGGAACGGGGTCGTGAGAAGAGCAAGTTTAGGAGCAAGCACACGGGTCGTTTACCCAGGTTCGGGCCGCGAGGATGCGTAAAACCCTAGTCCTACTTTGGTGGATGAATTAAGTGTTCTTGAGCTTCCTGAACTAGCTACGGTGGATGTCTCGTTTCAAAAAGCCAAATCCCTCTCCTGGTCGCCTCGGGCCTCCATTTATAGGAAAAAGGGGCTACCATAGTGGCACATAGGAGGTGGGAAGGCCTACAGTGCACGAGCTTATCGCACGGCATTACGGGACAAAGTGCATTAAATGCACTACGTATGTGTCCATTAGCTTTATCGGGGACGGGAATGAGGCCCGCCCCGTCCGTCGCTGCTTCGCCTCGCTTCGACACGCGCCCAGGCTGGCGATTCATACAGCGCCATGTAGGCAAGCAGGCAGCTGAGGTGGCGTGGTGGAAGGGCCTTTAAGAAGATCTGCATGCCGCCAGGCAGGTGCTTGCTGATCTGGTCTGGAAGCTGCATGTTGCCACGCAGGTTCCTGCCCAGCTGGTTGGGCTGGTAGCTGCATGCAAACGGCGGCGGAGTCTTGGCTGGTGCGAGCCTGGCAGTGGCCCTGCTGACGCCCTCGGCAAGGGTCTTGCCACGGGCTCGGCAAGGGTCTTGCCGAGGAGTTGTTGTCATCCCCGTCAAGGATCTTGTCGGGGGTCTTGTGGATTTCCTCGGCTAGGATCCTGTCGAGGGTCGCCGTCTTCTAGTCCTCATCTGAACTCATATATTTATGAGCTTGACGAAGATTTGCATGCCACCACAGAGGCGCCTCCCAAGCCTTGGTTCCGACGCAGTTGCTTGGGTCGGAGCCAGTGGGCTCAAGGGTGGCTCGCTCTGCTGGTGCTGGGCAAGTTGCCCCGGCAAGGCTCTTGCCGGGGCTGCGGGGAGCCGCCTCGGCAAGGATCTTGCCGAGGGAGTACACCCCGCCCTCTTGCCCTTCTGTGCTTCCGGTCTTGGCGTCGCCTTGGTTGTCTTGTGCTTCGGCTTCTCTACGGCTTCCCTCCTCTGCCCTACTAAGTGTGGCCACGGCACGTGGCTCTGACTGCCCATGCACAAGTAAAGGGGTCAAAAGGAGAGCCCCTACTTTTGTACACCGACAGGATCCCCCGGGCCTGGGCCACACATAAGCGCGATGCGTTGTTGGGCTAGGCCCAGAACGGTGCGCGGGCAGGTGGGGCGGATTTTACCGTAGTAATTTCTCGTCCGCTGCGCTTCCCCATGACCCGCGTTGAACGCTTGACGTGGAGGATCGTGCGTGACATGGGGTTCATGCGTGGGACGGTTCCCACACGCATGCCTCACATCATGGTAAAGAGGCGGCTTGCGCCTACCCCATAAAAGGAGGGAGGCGCAGAGGCACGGCCCATTTACTCGGGTGGACTCGGGTCATGCCCTTCTAGGCGCCCGCGCCCCACAATCACGAGGTGGGGAGCGGCTGCTTCGCCTGTCCTTTCAATGCTGCTCGCTCGCCATGTGTCTCTCATGCAGGTGGCAGGAGGTGGAGGCGGGAGACTGGGCCACTACTGATTGGGGCAGCGGGCCGGTCCTGATTCCCTACGCCCCCGATGACTAGATTGGTTGAGCGGGGCGGCCGAGCCCCCACTCCGCCCCGTTATAAGGAGGGGAGGGGGAGGCATTCCACATTCTTCCATCATCTGTCTCCTTCTACCCCCGCTTCTTTCTCCCATCCACCATGGCGAGAGGAAGCGATGGCCCTTCGACGGTGGCAGCGAGGGTTGCTGCTCGTCAGCGCGTTCCTCCTCCCCAAGAGCTCGTGGTGGCGGAACCGGCCACGAGAGGTAGGGGGAGGGGCGAGGCCGAGGTTGTCATGGCGCTCGGAGGAGAGGAGGACGGGGAGGCGAATCGGCTTCGCCTCCACCAGCGATGCCTCCCCCGACGGAGCACCACATCGGGGACCAGCCCCGCGAGTTCTTCATCGGGCTGCATGCGCCGGCCACCGCGTCGCCACCTCCGTCTCCCTACTGCCTTTGCTCGGGAGATGGAGCTCGATCCACCCCAGACCCTCTGGTTTCACATGAAGGGCTGCGGGAACGGTGGAACACGGGTCGACGTTGACTTCCCTGCCCCTCACGTCATGTACCTCCGCCGCAGATGGAAGGAGTTCACACGCAACCACAGCCTGACGGCGGGGCTTGTCCTCTACTTCAAGTTAATGGAGGGCAGCCTGCTCTCCATCAAGGTCTTTGGAGAACTCGGAACTCACTTGAAGTGCTGCGTGGAGAGCTCCTCTGACGATGAAGATTCCTCCTCAAGCGAGAGTGATGAGGCGGATAGCGACAGCGAGGGAGTCGAGCGACAGGATGCCGACTCCGACTTCGACTGACCGCGCCACCCCTCCCTCGGCCACGCGCCTTGCCGAGGGCCATCCTCGCTAAGCTCTCCATCGGGGTGCTCCCCGTCGTCTCCTTGGTCAGATGGCATAGGAGGGCCGGAGAGGGCAAAGAAGGCGGGTGGCGGCCCTCAAGTCGGAGTACGCGGGCACCGATGCCTTCGTCGCGTATTGCCGCCCGCTGCCTCATCTTCCAACTCCCCTCCCGGCACCGGGATGTTCTCTTGGTGCCTTCTGCTCCTTGCACCCCGCCTAGGCGCTCTTTTCGCCCTCTTGCCCTCTTGTTCCACCTTCTGAGAAGAGTGATAAGAAAGGGATTACGGGCATCTTATCATTTTTTAGTTTGTAAGCCTGCGGGCACTTGTTTATTTTAAGACTTGTTATCCCCTTGCTCATGTTTTTAATTATGTATGAACTGTGCCTGTATGGGATGTTTTTAATGAAAAAGGGTGCTTGTCGGGTTCTTTGTGCATGAGCGAGGCCCATGCCAAGGATGAATCCTTGTTATTTTTAATATAAACATGTCGCCCGGCAACGGTCCTTGTTGTCTCCCCACTTCGGTCGACCATTCTCGCGCTCTTGGCGGAGGTAGGGGCGAAGTAGAGTTAGACCCCTCGTTCATCTCCTCGCCATCACGACTACTACCAAATTCCGACCCACGAGGTAACTCTTGGGTACAATAAAGGGGGAGCACGGTGGTTTCAAGAACATAAACAAGGTTTCACATGTCCTAGTTCTATACAGAAACACATAACAAGGGGGTGAAAGACTTATCTGAATCCGCAGCCCCCGGCAACTTGGCTTGCCGTGGTTGTATGCTTGTATCTTCAGCCCCCGGCAGTCTTGGCTTGCCGAGGCTGAAGCGCCGGTTTGTTATGTTTTTCCCAAGCGGCTTAGTAGAAGTGTCCGCGTGCCCTGTGAACCAAAGAGAACAGAAAGACGCACACTCGAGCTCTTGGCTAGGGGTTAGTCGCTACTAAGCACTATCAACCCTAACCGAGGAAAGACTTGACCTAGCATGCATGCTATAACTTAGGGCGCCAGCGCTTCGTTTATTTACGCTCAGGGTCTGCGCCTGGCTTTGTACAGAGGGTCACATGCCTTGCCGGCAAGGCTCGTACAAAAGGTGGTTCGCCGGGAGGCCCAACAACTGTGCCTTATGGGTAAAACTTGCGAAGATGTTTGATGTTCCAGGAATTGCTTACTGGGACAACATCTTCGGTCTCCAGGCGGACTGCGCCAGGCCTGGTGACTCGTATTACCCAATAAGGGCCTTCCCACTTTGGCGTCAACTTGTTGGAATTCTTGGCCGACTGAACGCGCCAAAGAACAAGGTCGCCTTCCTCAAAGCTTCGGGCATGGACCTTGCGGCTATGGTAGCCGCGCAAGGCTTGCTGGTAGGGTGCTGCTCTCATGGCCGCCCGAAGACGATCTTCCTCAAGGAGCGTTGCGTCATCTTGCCGCAATCGCTCTTGCTCAAGCTCGTCATAAGCGAGCACTCGAGGTGACCCGTATATGAGTTCCATGGGGAGAACTGCTTCTGCCCGTATACCAGGGCAAAGGGTGTCTGGCCAGTGACATGATTTGGCGTCGTCCTGATCGACCAAAGAACCGCCGGCAACTCATCAATCCAGCGCCTTCCGCTTTTATGCAGCTTGTCAAAAGTCTTTGTTCTCAGGCCTCGCAGTACTTCAGCATTTGCCCTCTCCGCCTGGCCGTTGCTCCGTGGGTGTGCCACGGAAGCAAAACAGACCTTGCTGCCGAGGTCTTGGGTGTACTGCATGAAGGCGTGGCTTGTGAACTGTGTGCCGTTGTCGGTGTACTCTGTTTGGCACACCAAAATAGCAGACTAATCCCTTGAAGAACTTGACGGCTGACTGTGCTATCACCTTCCTTACTGCTTCCACTCCTGGCCACTTTGTGAACTTGTTGATTGCAATGTACAAGTACTCAAAGCCCCCGACAGCATGGGGGAAGGGGCCCAGTATGTCGAGCCCCCAGACCGAAAACGGCCAGGAGAGAGGAATTGTTTGAAGGGCTTGAGCCGGTTGATGAAGCTTCTTTGAATGGAACTGGCACGCTTCACACCTGGTTAGTAGTGTTGTTTCATCCTGGAGGGTAGTGGGCCAGAAGAAGCCTTGCCGGAATGCTTTTCCGGCAAGGGCCCTCGACCCTATGTGGGAGCCACATATGCCTCCATGTATCTTTTCCAACAACTCTAGTCCTCCCTCTCGGGGGATGCACTTCAATTTCACACTATTTGGTCTTTTACTGTACATGGCGTCATCGACGAACTGGTACAAGGCAGACCGACGGGCTACTTTTTCTGCTTCTTCCTGCTCTTCAGGAAGTTCCCATGTCTGGAGGAAACGGATGCTATGTTGTGCCCATGCCGGAGCCTGGGGCTTGACGGCAAGGACCAAAGGCATTTCTTCCGCCATGGGGGAGGCCGTCTCTACGGCCAGGGCTTGGCGCCCTGCCGGAGCCAGCTGCCCCTTGGCAGGCTCGGAATCCGCGACAACACTCTTGCCGGTGGCCCTTGGGGGCTCGATGGGAAAGTACTTGCCGGGGCCCGATTTCCTCCGCTTGTTCTGCTCCGTTGACGGTTCGACAGACGGTTGAGTTAGCTGAAGCAAAAAGGTACCTGGTTCCACAGGTAGCTTGAATGCAGTGCGCTTTGACAGGTAGTCAGTGATGTCGTTCTCCGCTCGGGGAACGTGCTCCGCTTGAATACCGTTGAAGCAATCCTCCAGCTTCCTCACCTCATCTACGTAGGCCTCCATCAACGGACTCTGGTAATCTTTGTTGACCTATCTGATGACAAGCTGCGAATCACCCCTGATGATGAGCTTCTTCACCCCGAGGTCCATCGCGATCCTGAGACCGGCGAGCAGCCCCTCGTACTCAATAGTGTTGTTTGTGGACATCTACCTCTGAAAGTGCATCTAGATCACATACTTGAGGTGCTCTCCGATGGGTGCGACAAGCAGCACACTGGCACCGGCGCCTTGCAGCGAGAAAGCCCCGTTAAAGTACATGATCCAGTCGCGACTTGCCTCCTTGCCGGGGAGAGCGGTCTCCTGGATTTCCTCGTCGGGCGTTGAGGTCCATTCTGCAATGAACTCCGCCAAGACTGTGGTCTGGATTGTAGAAGTACTTTCAAACTTCAACCCAAAGCTTGAAAACTCCAAGGCCCACTCCACAATTCTTCCGGTCGCATCTGGGTTGTGCAGTATCCGTTGCAATGGGAGGCAGGTGACGACAGTAATCTCGTGGGCTTGGAAGTAATGACACAGCTTCCTCGAGGCCATAAGGAGGCCGAAGAGCAATTTATGCACACCAGAGTACCTTGACCTGCCCCCTCCAAGAGGGAGCTGACAAAGTAAACTGGGTGCCGCAACATCTTCTTCTTCTGCACCACTTCACTTGGCTGCGCGGGCCCTGCCCCGATGGCGTCGGATTACACCGGGGGCCTTGCCTTGCCGGCACCAGGCCCTGCCGGGGGAATCCCTGACTTGCCATCCGTCGGTCCTGCCGTGGCCACTGCCTCTTCATCGACCTCTCTCTGTGCCACTAGTGCGGCGCTGACCACTTGATTCATTGCCGCCAGATACAGCAGCAATGGCTCTTGTGGTTTAGGCGCAACCAGTATTTGCATAGAGGAAAGGTATTTCTTCAGATCCTGCAACACCGCCTTGGCCTCTGGGGTCCACTCCATTGGGTCTGCCTTCTTCAAGATTTTGAAAAAGGGAAGGGCACATTCAGCAGACTTGGAGATGAACCTGCTCATGGCGGCAACGCAGCCAGTGAGCCGGCGCACATCCTTGATCCGCTTGGGTGCCTCAATCTGCTCAATAGCCTTGATCTTGTCCGGGTTTGCCTCGATCCCACGTTGCGACACAAAGAACCCAAGAAGTTTTCCTGACTGGACGCCAAAGACACACTTCTCAGGGTTCAGCTTGAGGTTGATCTTGCGTAGGTTGGCAAACGTCTCTCCTAGCTCTTGTACAAGGGTCGCCTTGTCCTTGGTTTTGACCACCGTGTCATCCATATATGCTTCCATATTTCTATGTAGCTGGGGCTCAAACCAATCTGGACCGCCCTTACGAATGTCGAGCGAGCACTCTTCAACCTGAAAGGCATCCGTAAAAAGCAATACGTACCACATGGGTGATAAAGGTTGTCTTCTCTTCATCTTCTCTTGCCATGAAGATGTGGTGGTAGCCCGAGTAGGCGTCAAGGAATGACAACAGATCACACCCGGTCGTGGAGTCAACAATATGGTCGATGCGCGGCAATGGTAATGGGTCCTTAGGACAAGCCTTATTGACATCCGTGTAGTCAATACACAGCCTCCACTTCCCATTTGCCTTGCGCACCACCACCAGATTGGCCAACCACGTCGGATGGAGCACTCCTCTCACCAAACCTACCGCTTCCAATTTCCTGATCTCCTCTGTGATGAACTCCTATCGTTCCAAAGCTTGCTTCCTGACCTTCTACTTGACTGGTCGCACATGGGGACACACAGCAAGGTGGTGCTCAATCACTTCCCTGGGAACGCCGGGGATGTCAGATGCTTGCCACGCAAACACATCGACATTCGCCCGTGGGAAAGTGACGAGCGCGCTTTCCTCTTTGCCGTCGAGGGTGGAGCTTATGGTGAAAGCCCCTCCCGTGCCATCCTCCTTGACAAACAATCTCTTGGTCTCTGGTGGTGTAGCTCTGGATTTCTTGCTCTTGCCGATAGAGATCTCGGGCACGTCCTTAACGGTAGCACAGCACTCTGAAGAGGTGCGCTTGCCGGAGTGGGTGCAAGAGGTCTTGTCGGTCTTCTTCTTCCCTCCCGAGGCCTCAACGGCAGGAGCAGGTGCCTTGGTGGCAGCTGCTGCAACTGCATCTCGATAGAGTTGGTCAGCGCAGATCAACGCATCCTTCTTGTCGGAAGGGATGGTGATGATGGTCATCGGCCTAGGCATCTTCAGCATATTGTAGGCGTAGTGCGACGCCGCCATGAACTTGGCTAGTGTGGGGCGGCTGAGGATCCCGTTGTAGGGCAAGGGGATCTCGGCCACAACGAAGACGATCCTCTCCGTCCTGTAGTTCAACTCACCTCCAAACGTCACGGGTAATGTGACCTTCCCCTTCGGCTGGCTCCTTCCTAGGCTGACCCCTTGAAACGTACCTGTTTCCTCAAGGTCTCCATCAGGAATTTGCAGCCTTTTGATCACGACGGGTGAGATCAAGTTTAGGCCGGCCCCACCGTCAACCAGCATCTTATTCACCTTGAGGTTGCGTATCGTTGGTGAGACCAACAATAGCAAACACCCGACTGCAGTCGTGCGGTCAGGGTGGTCCTCGGTGGCAAATATGAGGGGTGTGCTGGACCACTTCAGTGGCTTCTGAGCATCGAACGATGGCTCTGCAGCTGTAATCTCACGCTCCCACTGCTTGAGTTGGCGGTGAGAAGTGTGCAGCGAGGTGCCACCATCGACGCACATGGCCTCCGTAGCCTTCTGGAACTCATGCTCACCGGAATCGTCGTCCTCGTCATGATCATCGTCCTACTTCTTGTCGCGCCCCGTGCAGGCCTCTCTTGCTGGTTATCCTTGCCGCAGAGACCTCCTTGGCCGCCACGCTTCTTGTCGGATCCTTCGGCACCATCCCAACCCTTCTCCTTGTCCCGCCTCTCGTATTCGGCTTTTTTCTTTTCAGCAAGCAGCTCAACTTGTCGGCAGTTCTGGAGGTCATGGCCCTTGGTGCGGTGGATCTTGCAGTACTACTTGTCGGAGCCCCTTGGCTTATCGGCAGCCGCCAAGGCCCGGCAAGCGGCGCACTTGGCAATCTCCTTGCCAGGGTTGTCTGCCTTGGCCTTCTTGGTGGCGCTGGTGTTGCCGGATCCCTCGACCGCAAGCACGGTCTTGTCCTTGCGTTTCCTGTTGCGACGCCGGCCCTTCTTCATCGGGGCGGCGGTGTCTTCGTCGGTAGAGTCGGTTTCCGCACCGGCGTCTTCGCCGGGGTACTTCCTTCCCTCTTCAGCCCAAGCGCATCTATCAGCTAGAACGTAAAGTTCGGCCATGTCCTTGACCTTGTTCATTGCCAGCTCTTCACGCATCTTGCGGTTACGCACATTCTGATGGAATGCACTGATCACGGCGGCAGGATGAACATCCGGGATGTTGTATTGCACTCGGCTGAACCTCTATATGTACTTGCGTAGGTTTTCACCTTCCTTCTGGGGAATGATATGCAAATCACTCGCCTGGCCATGAGCTTGGTCGCCTCAAGTGAAGGCACCAACGAACTCGTGGCACAGATCTGACCAAGAAGAAATGGAATCCGCAGGCAAATGCATCAACCAAGACATGACATTGGGTTTCAGGGCCAACGGGAAGTAGTTGGCAAGCACCTTGTCCTCATGAGCTCTAGCGGCTTGCATTGCGATGGTGTAGATGCTGAGGAACTCTGACGGGTGGGTCTTGCCATCGTACTTCTCACCGACGTCGGGCTTGAACATATGGTGGGACGGCCACTAGAACTGCCGCAACCCACCTCGTAAGGTAGGCCGCCGGAGCCTCCCGGTGCTGGGTGGTCCATAGCGGCCCCCGCCCGCCTCTCTGGCTGATGGCGTGTATCACGCTAGCGCTAGATGGTTGTTCGAGAGTCTTCATGGGCTCGCTCCTGAAGAACCTGGCGTTGATCGCGGCAGGTCTGTGGGTCAGATGATGCTATGGAAATGTCATCACAAGCGTCATCACGATGGACCGACATCCGCGGTGGCTGGCGTGGAGGAGGAGAGTGCACCGTGCCCGCGGCGCCTCTGGCCCCTCCACCGCCAGCATGCAGTGGCTCGATGGAGCGCCGGCCTGAGGGCCCCGCCGGTCGTGGCTCGACTTTGTTGGCGACACCGACGAGGCTGCGGATAGTGGATCTCCACTCGTCGAGCTTCTTCGCGGAGGGAGGGAAGTCGAGGAGCAGCTGCGCGCAAGCCAAGGCTTTTGCTGGCATGGGCGGCGGCGAAAGCTGCATGGACCACGGTGCGCTTTGACTTCTAACCATGTTAGAAGGAGCTTTGTCACGGCCCAGCGGCTGTGCGCTGTCCTCGCCAGCACTTCGGCGGGCATGTTGGCCTCCTTCGTCCCGCGGATGACGCACGGGACTCTTCCCACGGCGGCTTCCAGGGTCACCGGCGTGGTGACGCTGCTCGTCGCGCACAAGCTAGGAAGAGCGCGCTATGGGCGCCGGAGTGGGCGTCTTGGAGGTCGCCGTGCCGCCCGCGGGTGGTACGGTGACGCTCCCGGAGGGTCCCGTGCCGTCTGTGGGAGGCCCAGCTCCATCTCTGGATTTCGCGGCGTGTGGCCCGTCGCCTTGTGCACAATCGCCGCCGCTCTCCGGGCTTTGACTGCCAGAGGGATGTTGGTGCTCGTTGGTCGTGCCTCGGGTTCTATCTGCGACCGGCCCACTGCTTGCCCGCACCGGTACGGGTCGTCCAGCTCTCGACGAACCGACCGACGTGGCCGACTTCTTCTTGGGAGCCATGGCAACGAAGAACAGTTAGGCTAACTACTAGACCAGATTCCCACAACTGCGCCCTCCTACCTGGCGCGCCAAAGATGTCGGTGGGAATGACACATATGGGATCACTGGGATCCCTTCTACGGTCGGCGGGCGCGGGGTCGTGAGAAGAGCAAGTTTAGGAGCAAGCACACGTGTCATTTACCCAGGTTAGGGCCGCGAGGATGCGTAAAACCCTAGTCCTGCTTTGGTGGATGTATTGAGTGTTCTTGAGCTTTCTGAACTAGCTACGGTGGTTGTCCCATTTCAAAAAGACGAATCCCTCTCCTGGTCGCCTTCGGCCTCCTTTTATAGGAAAAAGGGGCTGCCACAGTGGCACACAGGAGGTGGAAAGGCCTACAGTGCGCGAGCTTATCGCACGGCATTCCGGGACAAAATGCATTAAATGCACTACGTAGGTGTCCATTAGCTTTATCAGGGAAGGGAACGAGGCCCGTCTCATCCGTCACCGCTTCGCCTCGCTTCGACACGCGCCCAGGCTGGCGATGCATGCATCGCCATGTAGGCAGGCAGGCAGCTGTGTCGGCGTTCTGGGAACGGGGGTCCCCAGACTTGCCTGCCTGCGGCCTGCGGCGTGGCTCAAAGGGGGGCCAGCACGGCCCATCTTCATCAACACAGACCCAAGACCCTCGCGAGGGGCCAAGCCTCGCGGGGCGGACGACGCGGAGCTTCCTCAGGCACGGCCTCACCAGGCTGGCTCGCGAGGAGGCGAAGAGATCAAGGCGGGGCATCTCACGAGGTGCCCGTGACGCAAGCGTGACGACCAAGGGCGCCAGGCGGGCGCCAGGCGGGCGCCAGCCCGCGCAGTGTCCTCCTTTCCCCTTTGGTGCAAAGGGGGCAAGCGCAGCCACGGGGTACCGAGGCATCAGGCAAAGGTTGTCATTTCGGTGCAACAAGACCAAGACTAGGAGGACTGCAAGATGGAGGTCATCGTGGAGCCCAAGACGGCGTCACCACCAGAGCTTTGTGCAGGCGAGGACCAACTTTAGTCAGGATAAGTGTACCAGATGTTCCCCTTCAAAATGGCCAATTGTTGGCGCCCTTCCCGCTCAATATTTGGGAAGAGGCCCAGGGCCTTTGCCTATAAATAGGACCAGCCACCCACAGGGTAGGGGGGATCGGATCAAAATGAGAGAGAGAGAGAGAAGGGTGACTGAACTCCTCCTAGCAGTTCGTCCCCAGGCCAAGAACAGACCCTCGCGAGGCTGTTCTTCCTTGTATTGTTCATCATCATCAGCCCAAGAGGCAATCCACCACACCACACACTGGAGTAGGGTATTACACCACAACGGTGGCCCGAACCAGTATAAATCCTGTGTTTCTTGTGATGTTCTTTCCTTAGCTTAGATCTTAGCGAGGCGGAGGGGTGCAGGTAGGTAGAAGAAGAAATCTCCGCGCGCACCCCAATGTTCGAACCTCAAGGGTCTGCTGGAACCTGAAATCCGACATTTGGCGCGCCAGGTAGGGGTGCGCCGGAATTCGTCTTCCACCACCCCGTTCTCCTCCGACCATCGCGTCCATGTCTGACGCTCGTCGGGCCCGCGCCGAGCGCCGGGCCGCTCTAGCTTCCCGTGTCGCCCAGACGGCTCCTATCGGCGGGCGTCCTCGCCGTTCCCCGTTACCTGCCGTCAACGCCGCCACCGGCCCAGCGGGGGACGAGCAGCAAGCATCGTCTCAGCATCCGTCCGTGCGGCAAGACGGCTGCACCGCTACTCCCTCGCTCGCCCCCGCTGGTTCTTCATCCCGCGCGCTCCGAGCACCCATGGAGGCTCGAGCTGCGCTCATCGCGGCAAACGAGCTCCTGCGCTACTGTCCCGTCGACGACGTCTACAAAGAATGGCTCGATCGCGTCGCCGAGCTCGTCCACGCCGCAGGGGGCTCTCCTGCGCCGTCGGCTCCGTCGGCGCCCCGACCGCCTCCTCCTCAAGAAGGCGCCATGGATCCAAGGTGCATGGCCCCTGGGCGGAACCCGCTCCGTCAGGTGCCAGCGCGGCAAGAGCAGAACTGCCAAGAAGTCCCTCGCCCGCAAGAAGCTGCCCGGGCGCTCCCTGCTCCAGCACGTCGCGACCATGCTCCTGCTCCCGCAAGTCAAGACCCCACGCTGCTCCCAGCTGCAGCGCGTGGGGACATACAAGACCAAGCTCTCCGTCACACAAGGCCTCCCGTGGCCATAGCAGGCTGCCGTGCCTTCACCACCGAGCTACGCAGCGTCGCGTGGCCCGGCAAGTTCAAGCCAGACCTGCCTCCTTGTTACGACGGCACGGCCGACCCTGCGGAGTTCCTCCAGCTCTATGAGCTGGGCATCGAAGCTGCCAACGGAGACGAGAAGGTCATGGCGAACTGGTTTCCCATGGCGCTCAAGGACGGGGCCCGCACCTGGCTCCTGAACCTGGCTCCAGGCACGATCTCCTCCTGGGCCGAGATGCGCACCCGCTTCATCGCCAACTTCCAAGGTACTCGCGACCGGCCACCCACCGTGAGCGACATGCACCGCATCAAGCAACAACCCGGGGAGACCCTGCAGAAGTACATCCAGCACTTCAACAACGCACGCCTCAAAATTCCCAAGGTGACTGAGGTGGCCATCATCTCAGCCTTCTCCAATGGCGTGCGCGATGTCAAGATGAAGAAGGAGCTGGCGATGCATGAAGACTTGTGCACTTCCTTGGAGCTGTTCAACTTGGCAACCAAGTGCGCCAGGGCTGAGGAAGGGCGTCTCTCCCTCCTCGAGCTGCCTGCCGCAGACCTAGAAGAGAAGAAGCCCAAGGCCAAGGATGTGAAGCGCAAGGGGGTTGTCGTGCTCGCGGCAGAACCAGACACCAAGCGGGGCAGAGATCAGCCCGAACCTTCCATGGGCAGTCTTTACTGTGTACCACGACCTCCACACCCACAACACCAACGAATGTCAAGAGCTCCGAGCCGTGCGAGAAGGAAGGATCGGCCGTTGCCCCGACCGCGGTGACTGGGGCTACGGTCGAGGAGGAGGAAGGAACGCGGGACGCTGGGAAGACCATGGCCCATGCCAAGGGTGGCACGATCAACCTCGCAAGGATTGCTGGCAAGACCCGCCTCGCGAGGGAGACTGGAGGGATCAGCCTCGCGAGGATCACCCGCAAGGCAACGCAGGCCTCCCTTCGCTGCCGCCGCAGCCAAGGAGAAACGAGGACCGCCACCAGGACGAGGGGGTTGGGGGCTTCCAGGAGCCGCGCGCGATCGCCTGCATCCTGGGCGGGGCTCAAGCCCCAGCCTCTCAACGCATCTTCAAGCAGTTCGCCCGCAAAGTGAATGCAGTCCTCCCCAAGCTCGAAGCCACGCGCCCTCTCAGGTGGTCGGCGTGTGCCATCACGTTCAGCTCAGCAGATCAGCTCAAGTGTGCGGCTACAGCCGGAGTCCTCCCGATGCTTTGGTCCCCAACCATCAGCAACATGGTGGTCACCAGGACCATCATCGATGGCGGGGCAGGGCTCAATGTCCTGCCCGTGGAAACATTCAACAATCTCCAGGTGCCCTACAACTAGCATCAGCCAACCAAGCCTTTCTCCGGAGTCACCGATGGCTCCACGGTCCCGATTGGGCAGGTCCGCCTCCCTGTCACCTTCGGGGCACGCGACAACTAGCGCACCGAGCTTATCGACTTCGACGTTGCTCACGTTCGCCTACAGTACAATGCCATCCTTGGGTACCCAGCGCTGGCCAAGTTCATGGACGTAACTCACCACGGCTACAACGTCCTCAAGATCCCACAAAGTTGCGGAGTCATCACGGTGCCCTATGAAGAGAAGGACGCGGTGTGTTCCCTGGAACGGGCCTTTCAGGTCGCGTCACTGGAAGACCCGGATCACGGAAGCAGGAGGCTTCCCGAGACCGACCCCAAGAAGAAGAAGAAGAATAAGACATCGTCCGGCCCGGCCCCTCAGGAGGCAGGCCCCTCTGGGCCCGCGCCTGCCCAGGGGGAACCTCCTTCCATCGCATAGGAAAGCGCACCCGGCGCCCTCCTCAGGCAGGGCTCGGGGGCTCTCCCCTGGAGGGCCACCGACCTGGCTAGGGTCACGAGGGAGGCGCTTGGGCACCACATGGAGGCGTGTTTCGAAGCACGTTTCCCTCAAGAAGGAGTAAGGAAAGGAGAGCCAGACCCTCAGGAGTTCGTCAGCAAGGCCATTCAGGAGCTACAGGAGTCAAGAGTCATGAAAGGCGGCCGCCGCCTACCAGCAGTGGCTCTCCATCCAGGCGAGGATGGTGGGCTGCGCGTCTGCATCGACATACCAGGGCACAATCGAGTCGCCTCTCTGGAGTGCCTCTGGCCCTCGCGAGTGGGGCACTGCGGGGGTCCACCCCACAGCTACGTTCGCATGCCTTACAGCTTGCCGAACGTGGCTGCCACGTACCAGCGCCTCATGAGGGGCATCGTGGAGGCACAAGAGGCCAGGCGTTCCGCAGCCCTGGCGGAGATGGAGATGGTCCGCGAGGAGCCACTAGCGCCTCCGGAGCCTCCCGAGGCCCCTAGGCCTGGGGGCTTGTGAGGATCGGCTTCCGCAGCCCATCGAGTCTGCTACACCAATAGTCCTTCGCCCTCAACATCATCAGGTGACATCTTTCAAGTTTCATTTCCAGCTGGGAGCGCCCCCCCCCTCCCCAGGGCTGCATTATTCCCAGGCCGCGTGGGTCCATCCCTGCGGCATGTATCCCTTTTATTTCATGTTGTTAGCTTACTTTGTTGGGGGTGCCCCTCGGGCTGCATCATCCCCAAGTCGCTTGGGCCAGACCAAGCGGCATGTATCCCTTTTGCGTTTATTTCCGGTTAAGCGTTCGACCCACCATGCTTGATTATTTGATGCCGGTCCACGGCACCTCTTCTTCTCCATGCCGACCACTTGCACATTAAAGGGGGGGTACCTGAGCATTGAGACTCAGGGCTCTTACTGGCTCTCCAGCCCTCACCCTCTGGCCTTGTCCACGGCATCGCGACCTGGCATACCAGCGACGGCTGAGACCAGCTCGAGGGCTGGGACCCGAGGATGTAGAGTGTCGGCATCTAACCAAATTTGCAGGGACACATCACAAGATAAGGCCCAGTGCCAGGTGCAACCCGCCTAGAGGTAGGGCCCCGTGAGTCCTGCGTTGGCTCACGGGTGCCCAGATACACCTCGCCAGGCCCTACCGTGCCAGCCACGTGTCAGGGCGGGGCTGTACACGCCCCGGGGGCTCCTCCCGGAGGGGGCCCCCCTCCCACGTACTAGTGGAAGCACCATGCTCCGCGCTGGCTGACGACACTGCCGAGGAGCGGCTATGCCCGTACACATACGGAAGCGCTATGCTCCGCGCTGGTGATAAACAACTGAGGGTGGCCCTCGGGCCGCATCAACCTCAGGGAGCCCAGAGCTCAGTGTCTAGCCTCATCTTAACGCCTCCCCTCGGGAGTGCCGCACGAGGGGGCTGGGCACAGGGGCTGCGCCCGGGTCACGCCCAGACGCACGCCACCCAGCCAGGCCCCCCCGGGCCTGGTTCGTCGCGCGTCTCTCCCCGAGCGGAGCCAAGGTACGAAGGCCGTTTGAGTGTCAAGGGGGACTCCTGAGCATCGCGACTCAGGAGCCTAACTGGTCATGTAGCCCCTCACCCCTTAGTTCCGAAAGGCTAACGGCGGTTGAGGTATGCACGCGGCCGGGCTCTGCAGACGTAGAATGGTAGATCCACCCACATCATACCTCCCTACTTGTTGTTCGTGCGCCAAGGGGGACTCCTGAGCATCGCGACTCAGGAGCCTAACTTGTCACATAGCCCCTCACTCCTTGGTCCCGTCCTGGTTTCCGGTCGGGACTAACGCTGGGTGAGGTATGCGCGGGGCCGGGCTCTGCCGGCGTAGAACATAAGCAAGTAGGAAGGAAAAGCGCAAATTTTAAGGAATTCAAAAGCAAATATTACAGTCCACACTGTTATCTCAATGCCAAAACGCAAGTTTAAACGCCTCCCTGAGGCATGATACATGTGCAGGAATTAAAGGCAGGATAGGAGCCACAACGGAGTCACTTGTCAACGGTGGAGCAGCGCGGAGTGGGTTCGCCTCATGGAGCAGTGGAGTCGGCAGCGCCTTGCTTCGGCTTGGTGCTGAAGGCCCGGAACTTCCCCAGCAGAGCCTCCACGCGACTCTTCATGGCGTCGGCAGCGGCACGCTCGCCGCTTACTGGCTCCAGCAGGCTGTCAAGGTCGACGCCGGGATCGCGAAGGTAGATGTGGGTGAGGACCCGCGTCAGCGCTGCAGAAGACAGGACACGCGCCTCGGCCTCGGCCGTGGGGCCAAGGCCAAGGGCGACATCTTCAAGAGCATGAACCAGGAAGGGAAGCAGCTTGGCGGGGCCGTCCTCGGCGCCAGCTAGCGGGCTCTCCAGGCCACTGTCGTAAAGCGTCCTCAGCGAGGAGCGAGCCTTCGCCTCCATCTCCATGAAGGCCGCGCGGTCCTCGGCAAGAACCAGGGCCTTGTCGTCCAGCTCGGCCTTCCTCGCCCCCAACTCCTGCTCCAGCGTGCCTTGGCGGTCGCGGTGCTTCCTGAGCTTGACCTCCCTCTCCTTGACGGCCGCCTCGCGAGCCTTCACGCCTTCTTCCTGCTCTTGGCGAAGGCGGACCTCTTTCGCGAGCTGGTCCCGCAGGCCTTGTAGCTCGTCCTCCAGCGCCTTGCAGCGACCGTGGACGTCAACCACCTCCCCCAGGGCTGCGTCACGAGCAGCCTTCGCCTCAAGGACGGCCTGCTTCTCCTCATCGCAAGCCGTCGAGGCCTGGACCAGTGCCGCCCGAATCGAAGCGTCGGAGCGAATCCATCCTGAAGCCAGCTCCAAACGCCCGGCCACCAAGCGAGGGTCGGCGCCAAGAAGATCCTGCCGCAGCCGGTCCAGCTCAGCAGCAGCACGATCCAGAATGGCAGGAGGAGTCGGGGAGATAGCAGTCGGTGGAGTAGAAGGAGAATGCGGCAGCGCGGCCACAGCATCCTGAGGCGGAGTCTGCTGCGCCCCAACGGCTGTAGTGGCGGCAGCAGGCAAAGGCACCTCGGGAGTCACTTGGGCCATGGGGGCTGAGCTTGCCCCAGCCGGCTCAGCCAGGCCTCGCGAGGACGACCGGGCAGGAGAAGCCCGTGCGTCGTGGTCACCCTCCTTCGTGGGCAGAGGCGCTGCCACGGAGGGAACCTCAGGAGCTCCCTTCGGCTTCTTTGCTGCGGGCGCCAGCCTATCCAAGAGATGCGGACGTCAAGCCTCATAAGCAGAACAAGAAATAAAGACAAGAATCAAGCGCTTACGGGTCGTCGCCAGTGAGCTCAAACGGCCTCCGGCCAAATTTGAAGCCCGAAAGCCGGCTAGAAGGGTCAACCTCGGGAAGCTTGGAAGAGGAAGGTGCGTCTGCGGTCCGCCTCGGGGCTGGGGCAGACCCGCGAGAGATCAGCCCGGTCTTGTCCTTCTTCGGGATCAGGGGCAAGCTCCCGCCGTCATCCTCATCATCATCCTCATCGTCATCGCTCGGAGAGAGGCGGAGAACGTGGGACCTGCACCGGGGGAGGGGAGCCCTCGACTCTCCGTCAGTCGCCTCGGAGTCAGGCTCTTTTTCCCGCTCCCCTCCTTCCTCCTCTTCGCTGGAGTCGTTGGAGGGCACGTCCACCGGTTCCTCGGGAGTTTCCATGGGCACGGGCCCGTCCCCATTGAAGACGGGCATGGACTCCACTACCTGCTCCCAGTCGTCGCGGAGGAACAAGGGCGTAGGAGCGCCCTCCAACCTCGCCACATCACCCCCGACCAGAGATTGGAGGACTGCAGCCAGATCTCCGTCGGCCAAGGCCGCGGGGCTCGGATGGGACCTCCACATCGGAAGTGAGTACTGCCGAAGCGGAGCCAGCTGGTGCTCCAGGAATTCCCTCAGCAGCGACGCGCCGGTCAGCTTCACCGCCGCCATGTTGGCCGGCCTCAGATCCGCGTCCATCTTCTCCAACACCAGCTTCGCACGGGGGTCCGCGAGCTCCGCTCGACCCCAATCGCTGGAGCTCGTGGGTTGCTCTGTGGGCAAGATCAGCCGAGGGTGGATGTGCCCAGCATCTGCCAAGACCCACTTGCTCCTGAAGCCCTCAATCCTTTTCCCGGGGTTCGAAATGGCAATGGTGCCACCATACGTGATGAAGCTAGCGCACGCGGAAGCAGGACCACGAGAGGTCCGGAGGTAGAAGTAGTGGCGCGGCAAGGCCACTGAGGGCGGCACCCCTACGTGAGCCTCGCAGTAATAGGCGAAGATTGCCAGGAGAAGGACAGAGTTGGGGTGGAGATGCAGAGCCTGTAGCTTATAATGGCAGAGGACAGAGAAGAAGAACTCAGACAAGGGAGGCACCAGGCCAGCAGCAATGGCACTTACGAAGAACGGATAGAAGGTGCTCCCTTGACACTCAGGGGTGGCGGAGCCGGCCTTGAACACCTTCGCCCCTTCGATGCCCCGCGCCACCGCCCTCCGGCGCAACCGGGCGGGGCTCGCCTCCGACACGTTCGGCGAGTCCAGGGCAGACGAGTACCAAGCTACGGCCAGGGACTGACGAGGTGCCATGGCTTCCTAGGTCACGCGGTCGGAGTGGATCTGGAAATTTTGGAGGAAGGAAGGAGAGGTGCAAGAAAGGGGATCTGAGCAGCAACCGGAGAAAGCAAAAAGCAAAGCCTAGGCGGATGCCACTTCTTTATCAACTCACGCAGTTGCTAAGGCGCTCACGTCCAATCAACCGCCACGCGGCGCCCAAGGCCGCAGGCTGAGAGGGCACGCGGCACTTCGCTCTTGCCCTTCCTCCTCCCTGCATGGCCAAGTCCGGGCGCACCTTGGGCCCGGGGGCTACTGTCGGCGTTCTGGGAACGGGGGTCCCCAGACTTGCCTGCCTGCGGCGTGGCTCAAAGGGGGGCCCAGCACGGCCCATCTTCATCAAAACAGACCCAAGACCCTCGCGAGGGGCCAAGCCTCGCGGGGCGGACGACGCGAAGCTTCCTCAGGCACGGCCTCACCAGGCTGGCTCGCAAAGAGGCAGAGAGATCAAGGCGGGGCACCTCACGAGGTGCCCGTGACGCAAGCCGTGACGACCAAGGGCGCCAGGCGGGCGCCAGCCCGCGTAGTGTCCTCCTTTCCCCTTTGGTGCAAAGGGGGCAAGCGCAGCCGCGGGGTACCGAGGCATCAAGCAAAGGTTGCCATTTCGGTGCAACAAGACCAACACCAGGAGGACTACAAGACGGAGGTCATCGTGGAGCCCAAGACGGCGTCACCACCAGAGCTTTGTGCAGGCGAGGACCAACTTTAGTCAGGATAAGTGTACCAGATGTTCCCCTTCAAAATGGCCAATTGTTGGCGCCCTTCCCGCTCAATATTTGGGAAGAGGCCCAGGGCCTTTGCCTATAAATAGGACCAGCCACCCACAGGGTAGGGGGATCGGATCGAAAAGAGAGAGAGAGAGAGAGAAGGGTGACTGAACTCCTCCTAGCAGTTCGTCCCCCAGCCAAGAACAGACCCTCGCGAGGCTGTTCTTCCTTGTATTGTTCATCATCATCAGCCCAAGAGGCAATCCACCACACCACACACTGGAGTAGGGTATTACACCACAACGGTGGCCCGAACTAGTATAAATCCTGTGTTTCTTGTGATGTTCTTTCCTTAGCTTAGATCTTAGCGAGGCGGAGGGGTGCAGGTAGGTAGAAGACGAAATCTCCGCGCGCACCCCAGTGTTCGAACCTCAAGGGTCTGCCGGAACCCGAAATCCGACAAGCTGAGGTGGCACGATGGTAGGACCTTTAAGAAGATCTGCATGCTGCCACGCAGGTGCTTGCTTATCTGGTCTGGAAGCTGCATGTTGCCACGCAGGTGCCTGCCCAGCTGGTTGGGCTGGCAGCTACATGCAAACGGCGGCGGAGTCTTGGCTGGTGCAATCCTGACAGTGGCCCTGCTGACGCCCTCGGCAAGGGTCTTGCCGGGGGCTCGGCAAGGGTCTTGCCGAGGAGTTGCTGTCATCCCCGGCAAGGATCTTGCCGGGGGTCTTGTGGATTTCCTCGGCTAGGATCCTGCCGAGGGTCACCGTCTTCTAGTCCTCATCTGAACTCATATATTTATGAGCTTGACAAAGATTTGCCTGCCACCACAGAGGCGCCTCCCGAGCCTTGGTTCCGACGCAGTTGCTTGGGTCGGAGCCAGTGGGCTCAAGGGTGGCTCGCTCTGCTGGTGTTGGGCAAGTTACCCCGGCAAGGCTCTTGTCGGGGCTGCGGGGGACCGCCTCGGCAAGGCTCTTGCCGGGGCTGCGGGGGACCGCCTCGGCAAGGCTCTTGTCGGGGCTGCAGGGGACCGCCTTGGCAAGGATCTTGCCGAGGGATTCCACCTCGCCCTCTTGCCATCTTGCGCTTCCGGTCTTGGTGTCGCCTTGGTTGTCTTGTGCTTCGGCTTTTCTCCGGCTTCCCTCCTCTGCCCTGCTAAGTGTGGTCGCGGCGCATGGCTTTGACTGCCCGTGCACAAGTAAAGGGGTCAAAGGGAGAGCCCCTACCTTTGTACACCGACATTCACAGATGATTTGAGCAGATATGGGTATATCTACTTAATTAAACATAAGTCTGAAACATTTGAAAAGTTCAAAGAATTTCAGAGTGAAGTGCAAAATCATTGTAACAAGAAAATAAAGTTACTATGATCTGATCATGGAGGTGAATATTTGAGTTATGATTGTGCTCTTCATTTGAAACAATGTGGAATAGTTTCGTAACAAACGCCACCTGGAACACCACAGTGTAATGGTGTGTCCGAACGTCGTAACTGTGCGTTATTAGATATGGTGCGATCTATGATGTCTCTTACTAATTTACTACTATCGTTTTGGGGTAATGCTATAGAGACGGATGGATTCACGTTAAATAGGGCACCATCTAAATCCGTTAAGACAACACCATATGAACTATGGTTTGGCAAGAAACCTAAGCTATCGTTTCTTAAAGTTTGGGGTTGCAATGCTTATGTGAAAGAGCTTCAACCTGATAAGCTCGAACCCAAATCGGAGAAATGTGTCTTCATAGGATACCCAAAGTAGACTATTGGGTACACCTTCTATCACAGATCCGAAGGGAAGATATCCGTTGCTAAGAATGGATCTTTTCTAGAGAAGGAGTTTCTCTTGAAAGAAGTGAGTGGGAGGAAAGTAGAACTTGATCAGGTCATTGTACCTTCTCCCGAATTGGAAAGTAGTTCATCACAGAAATTAGTTCTAGTGATTCCTGATGGGGTCATGTACCTAGGGTAGGGTCACAGACCTGATCTAAGTACCCTGCCCAAGGACACCCTTAGAAGAGGTCACCTTCCAGTCGACCAACGAGGGACTCACTCGACTGACTTGAAGGACTCGACCACGAAGACTCACTCGACTACCAGGAGGTCAAAAGGCACTCTGCACTGCAACATCCTGTAGTTAAGTAGACTTTATGATAGTTAAGACACTTTATGTGGGACGTTACCAGTAACACCCCACACTAAATACACCTTAAACCCTTCATTACGTGGGCTGGCTGGGGTCCTGGCGCACTCTATATAAGCCACCCCCCTCCACAGGCAGAAGGGTTCGGCATCCTGTAATTCGTATACACATAATCCACTCGACCGCCTCCGGGGTCCGAGACGTAGGGCTTTTACTTCCTCCGAGAAGGGCCTAAACTCGTACATCTCTTGTGTTTACAACCTCTCCATAGCTAGGACCTTGCCTCTCCATACCTACCCCCCACTCTACTGTCAGACTTAGAACCACGACAGTTGGCGCC
The DNA here is from genome assembly GCF_002162155.2 of Triticum dicoccoides. Lineage (NCBI taxonomy): Eukaryota > Viridiplantae > Streptophyta > Magnoliopsida > Poales > Poaceae > Triticum > Triticum dicoccoides. Next base: position 170,363,123 of record NC_041384.1, read on the forward strand.
CACCGTGGGGCCGGTGTTTTAGCGATTTTGTGGAGAAGTTGCGGTTCTTCCGAGTACTTTCATCATGATGACTGATGGAGTTTTGGTTGAGGGTCGAGAGATCCGTCTCGGTGCTCTCACCTTCGTCGCCGACGACTCCGCCTGGCTCCAGGAGGCTCCACTCGACGTTGATGCGCTCCCCGTCCGCAGTGCGACGCATTTTCGCGCATGTGTCCGCGGCGTTCTGCTGCGGCAACCGTCGACTCCGTATCGGTCGACTCCCCCATCGACCACCCTCTCGGTCTCCCGCCAGCGCAAGCGCTCGGGCCGGTCGAGGCTTCAGCATTGGGTGAGGCACGCGGTGGCTCGCCAGACGGCCACCACCCAAGTTGCGGCAATCGAGCCCGACGAATCTCTCTATGGCCTGTTCGATCTGTCGACTGGCTCCGTAGAGACTGCATCCGAGTGCGATAGCAGTGATCCAGCGGCGGAAATCCTGATGGTCGACGGGCCCCGCAGTCCCCCTGGCTTCGCCCGTGATGGTGGGGCAGGCGACGGAGGCGACCCCACACGAGACCACGAAGAGTACCAGCCCGAGCCACTCGACTCTCTGCAAAGAGAGGAACTTCGCCGCAGGAACGTGGATGTCCTGCGTACTCCCATCGCAGGAGAAACCCCCGAGGCTCGCGCCTTGGAGGAGGCTCGTTTAGCCAATTTGGCCGAATGCACTCGACTGGAGAATCTCCAGCGAGCACTCGACGAGCGCGCGCGGCAACGAGTTCCCGACACCAGTCGACGTCAACTCTTCCCGCCGACTCAGGTATATCGAACCCCAATCCAGAATTTAGCAGCTGCGACCCGTATAGCAGAGTCCATCCAGCCCTCTCAGTCGGAAGCTGGCAGAGGCTTGATGCAGATCAGGGATCTGCTCCGGGCAGCAGGAGATCAGAATTCGGCCGTGTCGCAGTCACGCAACAGAATTCACAGTCGATCCGTCGCTGCGAATACGGTTCAGTCGGCTCATAGCCCCAGATCGCCTCCGCGGCGTGAAGGGCGCGAGAATCGGCGAGACCAATATGGTGACCGACTCGACCGAGATGATAGGCGTCGAGTTCCCAATTCCCCTCCGAGGGGTGGGTCTTACTCTCCTCGGCAGCAAGATGACAGACGCCAGCTCAGTGCGGGGCGAAGAGTTCCAGTCGACCCCAGAGAACCAGGCTTTGACGCGCGATCCATTATCGTGCAAGGCTTAGTCGACCGGAACAGAGCCCATCGAGGTGGACTCGACAGAGATGCGCCCACAAGCAGTCGAGTGCATGTTTCTGGTCCTGAATGTTTCAGCGGAGCTATCAGAGCCGCAGTTATCCCTCCCAATTTCAGGTTGGCAACAGGAGTCAGCAAGTTCACTAGTGAGTCTAAGCCTGAAACTTGGCTTGAAGACTACCGAGTGGCGGTTCAGATTGGTGGTGGGAACGACGAGGTGGCCATGAAGCATTTGCCCCTCATGCTGGAAGGTTCTGCCAGGGCATGGTTGACTCAATTACCTCCTAGCAGCATTTACACTTGGGAAGATCTGTCCCGAGTGTTCATCAGAACGTTTGAAGGAACTTGCAAGCGACCGGCTGGATTGACGGAGCTGCAAGTCTGCGTGCAGAAGAACAATGAGACTCTCAGGGAGTATATTCAGAGATGGATCACTTTGCACCATACTGTGGAGAATGTGTCTGATCATCAGGCAGTCTGCGCCTTTAAGGATGGTGTCAAGAATCGAGAATTGAGTTTGAAATTTGGTCGAACCGGTGACATGACCTTGAGTCGGATGATGGAGATTGCTACCAAGTACACCAACGGCGAAGAAGAAGACCGACTCCGAAGCGGCAAGCACAAGCCGAGTCAGTCGGAAAAGGGAAACACCAGTCGGAAACAGAAGCGGAAGGCTGAACCGGCAGCTCCTGGAGAGGCTCTGGCCGTGACTCAGGGAAAGTTTAAAGGGAAACCAAAAGGATCCTGGAACCCTAAGAAGGTAAAGGATAAGGAAGGGAACGACGTGATGGATATGCCGTGTCACATCCACACGAAGAAAGACGAAGAGGGGAATATCATCTACCCGAAGCATACCACTCGCCAATGTCGACTCCTGATCCAGCAATTTCAGGGAAAACAGTCTAAGGACAAGGAGAAGGAGTCGGACAAGCCCGCAGACAAGGAGGACAGTGAGGAAGGATATCCACATATCAACTCCACTATGATGATCTTTGCAGATGTGGAAAGCAAGAGTCGATTGAAAGTCATTAACCGAGAGGTGAACATGGTCGCCCCAGCAAAAGCAAATTATCTGAGATGGTCCCAAACACCCATCACATTCGACCAATCTGATCACCCGACTCATATTGCCACCCCTGGGAGGCAAGCTTTGGTGGTCGATCCAGTTGTCGAAGGCACTCGACTGACAAAAGTGCTGATGGACGGTGGTAGTGGGCTGAATTTGTTGTATGCAGACACGCTGAAAGGAATGGGCATTCCGATGTCCCGACTGAGCACCAGTAACATGAGCTTTCATGGAGTTATACCAGGGAAGAAAGCCGAGTCACTCGGCCAAATAGCTCTAGACGTGGTGTTTGGTGATTCGAAACATTTTCGCAAAGAGAAGTTGACGTTTGAGGTCGTGGATTTTCAGAGTGCATATCATGCCATTTTGGGGAGACCAGCTTATGCACGGTTCATGGCTCAACCATGTTACGTGTACCTCAAATTGAAGATGCCCGGCCCCAAAGGAGTGATCACTGTCACCGGTGATCGGAAAAAGGCAGAAGAGCGCTTTCAGAAGGGCTCAAAGATTGCCGATTCCCAGGTGACAGCGGTCGAGTTCGAAGAATACAAGCAAAACGCAGATCCGAGTGATTTGCTGCGATCCAAGAAACCCGCCACAGAATCTGCATTTCAGTCGTCCGGTGAGACAAAGCCTGTTCACATTCACCCGACCGACCCCGATGCAGCTCCGACCCACATCTCCACAACACTCGACCCGAAATAGGAAGAAACGCTCATCCAGTTCCTCCATGAGAACTGGGACATTTTTGCATGGAAGCCCGCTGACATGCCAGCTGTTCCCAGGGGACTGGCTGAGCATCGCCTAAGAGTCGACTCATCTGCAAAACCAGTCAAAGAACATCTTCGGCGGTCCGCCGTCCAGAAGAGAAAAGCCATTGGTGAGGAAGTGGCTCGACTGTTGGCGGCAGGATTTATCCGAGAGATATACCACTCCGAGTGGCTCGCTAATGTTGTCATGGTTCCTAAGAAGGACAAATCGCTCCGAATGTGCATTGATTTCAAGCACATCAACCGGGCCTGCTCGAAAGATCATTTTCCTCTCCCTCGCATAGATCAAATTGTTGACTCGACCGCGGGATGCGAGAGACTGTCTTTTCTAAACGCCTACTCCGGGTACCACCAGATCCGTCTGTACGGACCCGACGAGGTAAAAACAGCTTTCATCACTCCATTCGGGTGCTTATGCTATATCACCATGCCATTCGGCCTCAAGAATGCCGGAGCCACATTTATGCGAATGATTCAGAAGTGTCTTCTCACTCAAATCAGTCGGAATGTGGAAGCGTATATGGATGATATCGTCGTCAAGTCACGAAAAGGTTCCGACCTACTCGCTGACCTCGCCGAAACATTTGCCAACCTCAGAAGGTATGATATCAAGCTCAATCCATCAAAGTGCACATTTGGAGTTCCTGGTGGCAAGTTACTCGCTTTTCTCGTTTCCGAGCGAGGAATCGACGCTAATCCAGAGAAGATCGGCACTATTCTCCGAATGAAACGCCCTGTGCGAGTGCACGATGTCCAGAAGCTTACTGGATGCTTGGCCGCATTAAGTCGATTCATCTCACGACTCGGTGAAAAGGCATTGCCTCTTTACCGACTGATGAAGAAGGCAGACAAGTTCGAGTGGACTCCAGAAGCTGATGCAGCGTTTGCCGAGCTAAAAGCTCTGCTCTCCACCCAGCCAGTGCTTGCTGCTCCAATCAGCAAAGAGCCTCTGCTGCTCTATATCGCAGCCACAGCACAAGTCGTCAGTACTGTGCTTACGGGCGAGCGGGAAGAAGAAGGAAAAGCTCTCAAAGTTCAGCGCCCAGTGTATTATTTGTCTGAAGTCTTGACTCCATCCAAGCAGAGATATCCTCATTATCAGAAGCTTGTGTATGGAATATACATGACCACAAAGAAGGTTGCTCATTATTTCTCTGATCATTCCATCACAGTCGTCAGCGACGCTCCACTATCAGAGATTTTGCACAACAGAGATGCAACTGGTCGAGTGGCTAAATGGGCGATTGAACTTCTTCCCCTTGATATCAAGTTTGAGGCAAAGAAAGCCATTAAGTCCCAGGCAATAGCAGATTTCCTCGCCGAGTGGATTGAACAGCAGCAGCCGACTGAAGTTCACTCGGAGCATTGGACCATGTTCTTTGATGGCTCTAAGATGTTGAATGGTTCCGGTGCTGGGGTTGTCCTGGTTTCCCCCAGAGGAGATAAGCTCAGATATGTGCTCCAGATTCACTTTGATTCCTCCAACAATGAGGCAGAATATGAGGCCCTCTTATACGGATTGCGCGTGGCCATTTCACTCGGCGTCCGTCGCCTGATGGTCTATGGCGACTCGGATTTAGTGGTCAACCAAGTGATGAAGGAGTGGGACGTGAGAAGCCCAGCCATGACTGGATACTGCAGTGCAGTGAGGAAGCTGGAAAAGAAGTTCGAGGGGTTGGAGCTCCATCATATACCCCGACTGAAAAATCAAGCAGCTGATGATCTAGCAAAGATAGGTTCCAAGAGAGAAGCCATTCCGAGTGGTGTGTTCTTGGAGCATATACACACTCCGTCAGTCAAAGAAGATCCTTTCACCGAAGAAGCTCCACAGCCCAAGAGTGCCACAGATCCGACTGAGGTTGAAGTCCCAGCAGTGGTCGACTTGGTCATGGAGGTCTTGGTGGTCATTCCCGACTGGACAGTTCCATATATCGTGTATATCCTGAGAAAAGAGCTCCCGGAGGATGAGGAAGAAGCTCGATAGATCGTTCGTCGATCTAAGGCCTTTACCGTAATCAACGGACAATTATACAGAGAAAGCGCGACTAGAGTTGGTCAGAAGTGCATAACACCAGAAGAAGGTCGAATCATCCTCAATGATATCCACTCGGGAACCTGTGGTCATCATGCGTCCTCTCGGACCATCGTGGCCAAAGCCTACCGAGCCGGATTTTACTGGCCAAAGGCGAATGAGATGGCAAAGGAAATAGTGGATAAGTGCGAGGGATGTCAGTTCTACTCGAATATGTCGCACAAGCCTGCATCGGCTCTGAAGACCATCCCACTCGTCTGGCCTTTCACAGTATGGGGGTTGGACAAGGTCGGTCCTTTGAGAACAGGGCGAAGTGGCTTCACGCATGTACTGGTAGCAGTCGACAAATTCACCAAGTGGATTGAGGCTAAACCAATCAAGAGCCTTGACGCCGGTGCTGCTGTTAGCTTCATCAGGGAACTAATATTCAGATATGGAGTCCCGCATAGCATCATTACGGATAATGGGTCGAACTTTGACTCGGAGGAATTCAGAGATTTCTGTAACTCTCAAGGCACACGAGTCGACTACGCTTCAGTCGCTCACCCGCAGTCGAATGGACAAGCAGAGCGAGTCAATGGCCTGATTCTCAAGGGATTGAAACCCCGACTAATGCGTGATCTCAAGCATGCAGCTGGAGCTTGGGTCGACGAACTTCCCTCGGTGCTTTGGGGACTGCGGACCACACCTAATCGGTTGACCGGAAGAACCCCATTCTTCTTGGTCTACGGAGCTAAAGCAGTCTTGCCAAGTGATCTTCTCCACAATGCTCCTCGAGTTGAAATCTACAACGAAGCAGAAGCTGAACAAGCGCGCCAGGACGCAGTCGACCTTTTAGAGGAAGAAAGGGAGATGGCTCTGATCCGGTCGACCATCTACCAACAAGATTTGCGTCGTTTCCACGCCAGAAATGTGAGGGGTCGAGCCTTCCAGGAAGGAGATTTAGTTCTCCGAGTGGATCAGAAGAAACAACACAAGCTTGCTCCTTCTTGGGAAGGACCCTTCATCGTCACCAAAGTTCTCCACAACGGGGCGTACCGTCTTTACAACGTCGAGCATAATATCGACGAGCCCCGAGCTTGGAACGCAGAACTACTCCGCCCATTTTTCACTTAAGTTTAATCACTCGGATGAGTTGCAATAAAGTACTTCTGTAGTCCATGGACCTCAAGATAATAGTGTCATAGTTCCTCCATAATTTTTGTCACTTTTTATTTTGTCCAATAAAATTTCCCCTCAGTGGGTGACTTAGCCGCGAATCCGTTTCGCCTAAGTTTGTAAAAATCCTCCGAGTGGTGAGTCAGACTCCCACTCGGAGGCTTAGCTACGAATCCATTTCGCCTAAGATTAAATAAAATCCTACCGAGTGGTAAGCCAGACTTCCACTCGGAGGCTTAGCTGCAGTCCAAGTACTCGCCTAAGTTATGAAAATCCTACCGAGTGAAGAGCAAACCTCTCACTCGGGGGCTTAGCTGCAGCCCAGTGCTCGCCTAAGATTAAATAAAATCCTACCGAGTGGTAAGCCAGACTTCCACTCGGGGGCTTAGCTGCAGCCCAGTGCTCGCCTAAGATTAAATAAAATCCTACCGAGTGGTAAGCCAGACTTCCACTCGGAGGCTTAGCTGCAGTCCAAGTACTCGCCTAAGTTATGAAAAATCCTACCGAGTGGTAAGCCAGACTTCCACTCGGAGGCTTAGCTGCAGTCCAAGTACTCGCCTAAGTTATGAAAAATCCTACCGAGTGGTAAGCCAGACTTCCACTCGGAGGCTTAGCTGCAGTCCAAGTACTCGCCTAAGTTATGAAAATCCTACCGAGTGAAGAGCAAACCTCTCACTCGGAGGCTTAGTTGCAGTCCAAGTGCTCTCCTAAGTTACCAGAAATCCTACCGAGTGAAGAGCAAACCTCTCACTCGGAGGCTTAGCTGCAGTCCAAGTCTCGCCTAAGTTATCAGAAATCCTACCGAGTGAAGAGCAAACCTCTCACTCGGGGGCTTAGCTGCATCCCAGTGCTCGCCTAAGTTGTCAAAAATCCTACCGAGTGAAGAGCAAACCTCTCACTCGGGGGCTTAGCTGCAGCCCAGCGCTCGCCTAAGTTATCAGAAATCCTACCGAGTGAAGAGCAAACCTCTCACTCGGGGGCTTAGCTGCAGCCCAGCGCTCGCCTAAGTTATCAGAAATCCTACCGAGTGAAGAGCAAACCTCTCACTCGGAGGCTTAGCTGCAGTCCAAGTACTCGCCTAAGTTATCAAAATTCCTACCGAGTGAAGAGCAAACCTCTCACTCGGGGGCTTAGCTGCGGCCCATCGCTCGCCTAAGTTATCAGAAATCCTACCGAGTGAAGAGCAAACCTCTCACTCGGAGACTTAGCTGCAGCCCAGTGCTCGCCTAAGATATAGAAATCCTACCGAGTGAAAAGCAAACCTCTCACTCGGGAGGCTTAGCTACAGCCCAGCGCTCACCTAAGTGGACTAAGGAATAAGTCGATTGCAGTAAGCGCCCCGCTTTGAACCTGCAAAAGGCATTTCGAGCCAAAAGCAATCATATTCAAACACCAAATTCAAGTTCGGATCGATACCTAAAGGAACCGAAAGTGCTCAGGCGCTAAGCCCGTTAAGGTTTATTGGTTACAACTCCACTCGGCATACCGAGGCAAATTTAAAGCGTCGAGTTTAGAAGATGTTTTTTACCCCTCCTGTGGAGGGCTGGAAGGTGCAATAAACTCATCAAGATCAATTCCATCTGCGATCCGAGTGGCAGCCGCAAGGAAAGTTTCCATAAAGGACCTGAAGTCGTGTTTCTTGGTGTTGGCCAACCGGAGGGCCGCCAGCTTGTCTTCTCGCGCATCTTTGCAGTGGACTCGGGCCAGACACAGAGCAACATCTGCACCGCACCGAGCCGAGGACTTTTTCCACTCCTGCACTCGACCAGGGATCGTGTTCAAGCGAGCCATCAGCGACTCGAGGTCGTTCTGAAGTGTCTCCCCGGGCCAGAGCGTCGAGTCGATGCGAGATGTGGCGACCTTCAGCCTTGCAAGATAGTCCACGACAGCTGCAACACGGGACTCCAGTCGGAAAACATTCATGGCAACTTCGTCATCCATCGGAGAATTGACGGGGTCAAGGTTTGGTTCCAGCCGGCTAGTTTCTTCTTCAAAGTTTTGACAAAATTCTGCAAGGACGATCACCGAGTCAAGGTCATGGTCGAATGGAAAAACCACGGTTGGAAATGATCGCCGAGCATAGAGATTTACCTTCAAGCATAAGAAACAGCTTCTTGGCAAGACCATTCAGGAAGGCCTCCAGATCTTTTTTCTTCCCAAGAGCAGCTTTCAGATTGGCATTTTCTTGCTCAAGCTTGGCGACTGAAGCTAGGTTCTCGTCAACAAGCTTGATCTTCTCAGCTAGTTCAAGGTCCTTCTTCCATTGGGCCTCCCTCACCTTACCTGCAAGTTACAGCAAGATCAGATTTTGAAACAAATAAAGGGAAAAAGCAGTCGTCAAGGTCTCACCAAACATACCTTCCGTCTCCTCCTTTGCCTTCGTCAGATTCTCCTGAACCAGCTTCAAATTCAGCTCGAGCTGAATGTGCTTGTTTTCCAGCTCAGAGTAGCGAGCCACAAGATCACAGGAGTTCTGCGAAGAACCAATCGACTAAAATGTCAAATATAATTCACTTCCGAGTGAAAAAGGAAAAATCAGGCGTTTCTAAGACTACAGACGAATACGAGCATTCGACCGTAGTCTCGGGGACTACACCCAGTGGGTGCACTCAGTGTGCCCCCACTAATCGACCAGTCGAAGACAGAGTCGACCAGTCGACCGGTTTGCGAAATCCAGTCGCCTTAGTCGAATGACGGAAAGACTGAAATTATAAAGCCTAAGGCCGACTGCCCGCAGTCGACCTTAGCCTTGGGGACTACACCCAGCGGGTGCACTCAGCGTGCCCCCGCTAACACGGAGTTTAACTCGACACACCCAGTGGGTGACTACTATAAATTCTGGAAAGAAAAGTTTCTGATAGCATATCCTAACAGAACAAATGGTGGTCGACTGACCTGAACATTGCATTGGAGGGCGGAACTGGCGTCGTAAGCTGCCTGGCTCGCATCCCGGATGGTCTTCAACTGCTCCATCATGATCCCTGCCTGGCGTATTGCCTCCTTCGCTGCGCCAGCTTGGTCCTCTGGGACGTGGTGCGTCGTGAAGAGGGAGGGCTGCGGAGCACTCATGAGTGGATCTGCGAAGGACACGGTGTGTCGAGTGGTGTTCCCCTCCTCCGCGACCAGAGCCTCAGGCACCGTCACATCCTGGGTCACCTTGCTGGCAGACGCTTTCCTACTCCTTATGTACTTCAGCGGTTCCTCATCTTCATCATCATCAGGGAGAGTGATTACAACATTGGATGGAGCTACAGAAAAGAATCAGGATTAGATCATGAGTCAGTCGACTAAAGACAGTGTTAAGAATATAGTACCAGGTTTTGAGGTTGCTGCGTCCTCCATCTCATGGTCGTCAGCCCGGGCCAAGGTCTCAGAAGTAGCAGCACTGCAACTCCAAAGAGTCAGTCGACTAACTCCAGCGCCAACCAGAGATAAAGTTCACACAAAACAAGAAGACTTAAGCAACATGATTACCCTGATATGGTGGGGATGGACACCTTCATCTTCGGCAGGTGCTTGGTCGGCTTCGACGGGGCCGCCCTGGGCTGCTTCGGCGCCTTTTCAGTCGGCGCCGGAGAGGTGGTCCGAGGGCGCTTGGTCGACTGTGTAACAGTCGCGACCCCCTCGCCGCGTTCAGTCGCAGGGTCATGGACAAGTTTCGACCTCCTTTCCGAGCGCGGTGGTGCGACCTCCTCCTCCTCCTCCTCTTCCCCGTCCTCATCGTCATCATCATCATCGTCATCGTCATCATCATCGGCCTCGGCAGCGTCCGAGTCCCACTCCTCCTCCTGGCTCTCGCCCCCGCTCGCTTCTCCCTCCTCAGTCGGAGCCTGCGCTCCGTTGGGCATCGAGTACAGTTTAGTGAGGGTCTGAGGGACAACAAGACAAAGATCAGTCGACCGATCGGCAGAGAAAGCAGAAATAAATATGACGAGAATACAACGGGAAGTGGGGCAGACATGCCTTGTTTGGGTCACTGTGGCAGTCGAGTGGAGGAATCCTTCTGGCCCCGCGAGGGTTGTCCTTGTTCCCAGTAACAGCGGCCATCCACCTTTCCAGAGTGGCATCGTCGACTGCTTCTGGGTTGACCCAAGTCACATCCTCAGTCCCACAGTACAACCACATGCAATGGCTCCGGAACTGAAGAGGCTGGATTCGGCGCCTAAGGAAAACTTCCAGGAGATCCATGCCCGTCACTCCCTCCCGAACCAACTGAACTACGCGCTCCATCAGCATCTTCACGTCAGCTTTCTCCTCCGGAATCAGCTTCAGAGAGGAGGGCTTGTTCACTCGGTCCATGGTAAATGGAGGGAGTCCACTCGACTGCCCCGGTGTCGACTCATCCTGGCAGTAGAACCAGGTCGACTGCCAGCCTCTGACTGACTCGGGAAATGTCATGGCTGGGAAGGTGCTCTTGTTTCTCACCTGGATCCCCAGACCTCCACACATTTGGACCACTCGGGTTCTTTCGTCGCCTGGACTCGCCTTCTTCACAGTTTGAGAGCGACATGTGAATATGTGCTTGAACAAGCCCCAGTGCGGTCGACAGCCCAGAAAACTCTCGCACATGGACACAAACGCGGCAAGATAGGCGATAGAATTCGGGGTGAAGTGGTGGAGTTGCGCTCCAAAAAAGTTCAAGAAACCACGGAAGAAAATGCTGGGTGGCAAAGAGAACCGCGGTCGACATGGGTAGCCAGAAGCACGCACTCACCCTCTTCCGGCTGGGGCTGCCACTCTTTCCCCGGAAGCCTCGCAGCTCCATGGGGGATCAGGCCCTCGTTGGCCATGTCGAGGAGATCCTTCTCCGTGATGGTCGACTGGATCCAATCTCCCTGGACCCAGCCTTTCGGCAGGCGGGATCTGGACGAAGACCCACCGCGGCTGGTGGATCTCCCCTTCGCCTTCTCCGTCGCCGATGCCTTCTTCGTGCGCTCCAGCGCCGCCGTCTTCTCCTTGACCATGGCTTCCAGCGGGGCGCGTGAGGAGAAGTGGTGCGGAGGCGAGAGCGAGCGCGTTGGGCGGAGGCGAAGGAGGCAGAGAGAGAATGCTGAGGCACTGTTCAAAAAACCCTCGCCGGGCGCATTTATAAGATCCCTTCCGAGTGGATGACAGGTGGGCCCGGCAGATCTAATCATATCCTGGAACTATTACGCGGGCGGGATACGTGGCGAAGAAAGTGGCGCGGAGATCGAGGCGTCTATGTCCCGTCGCATCCGAACGCCGCAGTCCGCTCCGCTTCGCGCGTTTCCCCAAATTTCGCATCCCGCGGAATCCGCGAACGGCAGATCGGTCTGTCAGGCGCGGGATTTCCTGCGATCCGTCGCTCGGAAATCGACGAAGCCCGAAAGATCACTCAACGAAAGAAAAGAATGGATCGAGTCGACTGAAGACAAGTTGCTCACTATCAACGAAGAGATTCTCTGGTTCAGAACAACGCACGACCAGTGTGCAAAGGTTAATCAGAAACAGCATCAACTCCTCCGTCACTCAAAGCCTCGATCCATCCGGGGGCTAATGATGGGGTCATGTACCTAGGGTAGGGTCACAGACCTGATCTAAGTAACCTGCCCAAGGACACCCTTAGAAGAGGTCACCTTCCAGTCGACCAACGAGGGACTCACTCGACTGACTTGAAGGACTCGACCACGAAGACTCACTCGACTACCAGGAGGTCAAAAGGCACTCTGCACTGCAACGGCCTGTAGTTAAGTAGACTTTATGATAGTTAAGACACTTTATGTGGGAAGTTACCAGTAACGCCCCACACTAAATACACCTTAACCCCTTCATTACGTGGGCTGGCTGGGGTCCTGGCGCACTCTACATAAGCCACCCCCCTCCACAGGCAGAAGGGTTCGGCATCCTGTAATTCATATACACATAATCCACTCGACCGCCTCCGGGCTCCGAGACGTAGGGCTTTTACTTCCTCCGAGAAGGGCCTGAACTCGTACATCTCTTGTGTTTACAACCTCTCCATAGCTAGGACCTTGCCTCTCCATACCTACCCCCCACTCTACTGTCAGACTTAGAACCACGACAATTCCTACACCAATTAGTGAGGAAGCTAATGATGATTATCATGAAACTTATGATCAAGTTACTACCGAACCTCGTAGGTCAACTGGAGTATGATCCGCACCAAAGTGGTACGGTAATCCTGTTCTGGATGTCATGTTACTTGACCATGATGAACCTCTAAACTATGAGGAAGCAATGATGAACCCAGATTCCGTGAAATGGCTTGAGGCCATGAAATCTGAGATGGGATCCATGTATGAGAAAAACGTGTGGACATTCGTTGACTTGCCCGATGATTGGCAAGCAATAGAGAATAAATGGATCTTCAAGAAGAAGAATGACGTTGACGGTAATGTTACTGTCTACAAATCTTGACTTGTTGCAAAAGGTTTTCGACAAGTTCAAGGAGTTGACTACGATGAGACCTTCTCACCAGTAGCGATGGTTAAGTCTATCCGAATCATGTTAGCAATTGTCGCATTTTATGATTATGAAGTTTGGCAAATGGATGTCAAAATTGTATTCCTTAATGGATATCTTAAAGAAGAGTTGTATATGATGCAACCAGAAGGTTTTGTCGATCCAAAAGGTGCTAACAAAGTGTGCAAGCTCCAGCGATCCATTTATGGACTGGTGCAAGCCTCTCGGTGTTGGAATATATGCTTTGATAGTGTGATCAAAGCATATGATTTTATACAGACTTCTGGAGAAGCCTGTATTTACAAGAAAGTGAGTGGGAGCTCTGTAGCATTTCTAATATTTTATGTGGATGACATATTGTTGATTGGAAATAATACAGAATTTCTGGATAGCATAAAAGGATACATGAATAAGATTTTTTCACTGAAAGACCTCGGTGAAGCTGCTTATATATTAGGCATCAAGATCTATAGAGATAGATCAAGACGCTTAATTGGATTTTCACAAAGCACATACCTTGATAAAGTTTTGAAGAAGTTGAAAATGGATCAGTCAAAGAAAGGGTTCTTGTCTGTGTTACATGGTGTGAAGTTGAGTCAGACCCAATGCCCGACCACTGCAGAAGATAGAGAGAAATGAAAGTCATTCCCTTTGCCTCAGCCATAGGTTCTATCATGTATGCAATGTTGTGTACCAGACCTGATGTGTGCCTTGCTATAAGTTTAGCAGGGAGGTACCAAAGTAATCCAGGAGTGGATCACTGGACAGCGGTCAAGAACATCCTGAAATACCTGAAAAGTACTAAGGATATGTTTCTCGTTTATGGAGGTGAAAAAGAGCTCTTCGTAAATGGTTACGTTGATGCAAGCTTTGACACTGATCCGGATGACTCTAAGTCAAAAAACGGATACATATTTATATTGAATGGTGGAACTGTCAGTTGGTGCAGTTCCAAGCAGAGCATCGTGGCGGGATCTACGTGTGAAGCGGAGTACATAGCTGCTTCGGAAGCAGCAAATGAAGGAGTCTGGGTGAAGGAGTTCATATCCAATCTAGGTGTAATACCTAGTGCATCGGGTCCAATGAAAACCTTTTGTGACAATACTGGAGCAATTGCCTTGGCGAAGGAATCCAGATTTCACAAGAGAACCAAACACATCCAAAGACGCTTCAATTCCATCTCCAATCAAGTCAAGGAGGGAGACATAGAGATTTGCAAGATACACATGGCTTTGAATGTTGCAGACCCGTTGACTAAGCCTCTCTCACGAGCAAAACAAGATCAGCACGAAGACTCCATGGGTGTTAGAATCATTACTATGTAATCTAGATTATTAACTCTCGTGCAAGTGGGAGACTTAAAGGAAATATGCCCTAGAGGCAATAATAAAGATGTTATTTATATTTTCTTATATCATGATAAATGTTTATTATTCATGCTAGAATTGTATTAACCAGAAACTTAGTACATGTGTGAATACATAGACAAACAGAGTGTCCCTAGTATGCCTCTACTTGACAAGCTCGTTAATCAAAGATGGTTAAGTTTCCTAACCATAGAGATGTGTTGTCATTTGATGAATGGGATCACATCATTAGAGAATGATGTGATGGACAAGACACATTCCTTAGCTTAGCATAATGATCGTTTAGTTTTATTGCTATTGCTTTCTTCATGACTTATACATGTTCCTCTGACTATGATATTATGCAACTCCCGAATACCGGAGGAACACCTTTTGTGCTATCAAACATCACAACGTAATTGGGTGATTATAAAGATGCTCTGCAGGTGTCTCCGATGGTGTTTTTTGAGTTGGCATAGATCGATATTAGGATTTGTCACTCCGTGTATCTGAGAGGTATCTCTGGGCCCTCACGGTAATGCACATCACTATAAGCCTTGCAAGCAATGTGGCTAATGAGTTAGTTACAGGATGATGCATTATGGAACGAGTAAAGGGACTTGCTGGTAACGAGATTGAACTAGGTATGGTGATACCAAAGATCGAATCTCAGGCAAGCAACATACCGATGACAAAGGGAATAACGTATGTTGTTATGCAGTTTGACCGATAAAGACCTTTGTAGAATATGTAGGAACCAATATGAGCATCCAGGTTCCGCTATTGGTTATTGACCGAAGAGATGTCTCGGTCATGCCTACATAGTTCTCGAACCCGTAGGGTCCGCATGCATAACGCTCAATGACGATTTTGTGTTATATGAGTTATGTGTTTTGATGGCCGACTGTTGTTCGGAGTCCCGAATGAGATCATGGACATGACGAGGAGTCTCTACATGGTCGAGACATAAAGAATGATACATTGGAAGATGTTATTCGGACACCGGATGAGTTTCGAGAGGTACCGGGTAACTACCGGAGTGCCGGAGGGTTATCGGAACCCTCAGAGGGAACTAATGGGCCTTAGTGGAGAGAGAGAGGACGGCCGCGAGGGGCTGCCCCCCCTGGTAGTCCGAATTGGGCTAGGGGAAGGGGGAAGCGCCCTTCCTTCTTCCCACTTCCACCAAGTGGAATCCTACTAGGACTTGGAGCCCTAGCAGGACTCCTCTCTCTTGGTGCGCCCTACAGGGTCCGGCCAGCCTCCACCTCTCCTCCTTTATATACAAAGGCAGGGGGCACCCTAGAACACACAAGATCAATTGTCTTTGCCGTTTGCGGTGCCCCCCTCCACAGATTACACCTCATATCCTATTGTGGTAGTGCTTAGGCGAAGCCCTGCACGGATCACAACATCAACACCTTCATCACGCCGTCGTGCTGACGGAACTCATCTACATCCCCGAACCTCTGCTAGATCAAGAGCTCGAGGGACATCATCACGCTGAACGTGTGCAGAACTCGGAGGTGTTGTGTGTTCGGTACTTGATCGGTTGGATCATGATTGGATCGCGAAGAGTATGACTACATCAACCGCGTTAACATAACGCTTCCGCTTTCGGTCTACAAGGGTACTGATACGTCTCCAACGTATCTATAATTTTTTATTGTTCCATGCTATATTATATTCTGTTTTGGACATTATTGGGCTTTATTATACAATTTCATATTATTTTGGGACTAACCTATTTACCGGAGGCCCAGCCCAGAATTGCTGTTTTTTTGCCTATTTCAGAGTTTCGCGGAAAAAGAATATCAAACGGAGTCCAAACGGAATGAAACCTTCGGGAACATGATTTTCGGAATGAACGTGATCCAGAGGACTTGGACCCTATGTCAAGACATCAACCAGGAGGCCACGAGGTAGGGGGCGCGCCTACCCCCCCCCCCAGGCACGCCCTCCACCCTCGTGGGGCCCCTGTTGCTCCACTAACATACTCCTTCCTCCTATATATACCTACGTACCCCCAAACTACCAGATACGGAGCCAAAACCCTAATTCCACAACCGTAACTTTCTGTATCCACGAGATCCTATCTTGGGGCCTTTTCCGGAGCTCCGCCGGAGGGGGCATCGATCACAGAGGGCTTCTATATCAACACCATAGCCCCTCCGATGAAGTGTGGGTAGTTTACTTCAGACCTTCGGGTCCATAGTTATTAGCTAGATGGCTTCTTCTCTCTTTTTGGATCTCAATACTAAGTTCTCCCCCCCCCCTCTTGTGGAGATCTATTCGATGTGATCTTCTTTTGTGGTTTGTTTGTTGAGATCGATGAATTGTGGGTTTATGATCAAGTTTATCTATGAACAATATTTGAATCTTCTCTGAATTCTTTTATGTATGATTGGTTATCTTTGCAAGTCTCTTCGAATTATCAGTTTGGTTTGGCCTACTAGATTGATCTTTCTTGCAATGGGAGAAGTGCTTAGCTTTGGGTTCAATCTTGCGGTGTCCTTTCGCAGTGACAGTAGGGGCAGCAAGGCACGTATTGTATTGTTTCCATCGAGGATAACAAGATGGGGTTTATATCATATTGCATGAGTTTATCCCTCTACATCATGTCATCTTGCTTAAAGCGTTAATTTGTTCTTATTAACTTAATACTCTAGATGCATGCTGGATAGCGGTCGATGTGTGGAGTAATAGTAGTAGATGCAGGCAGGAGTCAGTCTACTTGTCTCGGACGTGATGCCTATATACATGATCATACCTAGATATTCTCATAACTATGCTCAATTCTGTCAATTGCTCAACAGTAATTTGTTTACCCACCATGAATACTTATGCTCTTGAGAGAAGCCACTAGTGAAACCTATGGCCCCCGGGTCTATTTTCCATCATATTAATCTTCCAACACTTAGTTATTTGTATTGCCTTTTATTTTACTTTGCATCTTTATCATAAAAAATACCAAAAATATTATCTTATCATATCTATCAGATCTCACTCTCGTAAGTGACCGTGTAGGGATTGACAACCCCTTATCACGTTGGTTGCGAAGATTTATTTGTTTGTGTAGGTGCGAGGGACTCGTGTGTCGCCTCCTACTGGATTGATACCTTGGTTCTCAAAAACTAAGGGGAATACTTACGCTACTTTGCTGCATCACCCTTTCCTCTTCAAGGGAAAACCAATGTAATGGTCAAGAGGTAGCAAGAAGGATTTCTGGCGCCGTTGCCGGGGAGGTCTACGCAAAAGTAAACACACCAAGTGCCCATCACAAACCCTTATCTCCCGCATTACATTATTTGCCATTTGCCTCTCGTTTTCCTCTCCCCCACGTCACCCTTGCCGTTTTATTCGCCCTCTTTTCCGTTCGACCTTTCTCCGTTTGCTTTAATGTCTTACTTGGCTCGTTTGCTCGTTTGATTGGAATAGTTGTTTATTTATTACTAAATAGAGAACCTAAGATCTATGGATCCTCATCCGCTTGCTAATATTTTTAAGGGATCCAATTATGATGAACCAATTGCTAGTGAGTTTTGTGCACTAGATTATCTTTATAAGGTTTTCTTGAAATTCGTGAATCTGAAAAGTGTAATGAATTACTTTATGAAGCGATTCATGACAGATCTTTGAATAAAAAGCATGATTGCAATGATTTTATTATAAATTCTATTTATGTAAATAGTGCCAATAATATGCAAAGCCCTAAGCTTGGGGATGCTAGTTTTGCTATGTCCTCTACTTGTTGCAATGATCATGATTGGGGTGATTCTTCTTATGATCTTGAAAATTTATTTAAGCCTCATGATGAATATGAGATTGATAATAGTGTTTTCCATATTATTGAAAGTGGGTTTGGAAGAGTGTCAACTCTAGATCCCACATATTTGGATAATGTTCAATCTTATGAAGTTTTTGATAAAAGTGGGTTTGGAGAGGTCATGACTCTAGTTAATGTTAATCCCACTATTTTGGAAGAGTGTCAACTTTGCATGCATGTGGATCATGTTGAAAATATTTTATGTGATAGATATTTTGTTGAATTTGCTTATGATCCCACATTCAATTATTATGAGAGAGGAAAATATGGTGGTAGAAATTTCCATGTTACTAAATTACCTCTCATTATGTTGAGATTACTATTGTTTCTTTCCGCTTCCTTGCATATGCTAGTTTTTGCTTGCCTTGATAATTTGTTTGCCTATAAAATGCCTATGCATACGAAGTATGTTAGACTTATATGTGTTTGTCACGTGTTTTATGATGCTCTCTTTGTGCTTCAATTCTTGTCTTTCATGTGAGCATCATTAAAATTATCAATGCCTAGCTATAAGGCTTTAAAGAAAAGCGCTTGTTGGGAGACAACCCAAAATGTTTCCTTGCTGTTATTAAATAAATAATTTATCTAGACTCTGTTTTGGTAGTGTTTTTTGTGTTTAATTAGTGTTTGTGCCAAGTAGAACCGTTGGGAAGACTTGGGGAAAGTCTTTTTAATCTTGCTGTAAAAAAACAGAAACTTTAGCGCTCACGAGAATTGCTGCCATTTTTATTTGGAAAGTGATATTTAGTTAATTAATTTTGCAGATGATTAATAGATAAATTCCTCAAGTCCAGAAATTTATTTTAGAATTTTTGGGGTTCCAGATATTGCGTTAGCTACAGATTACTACAGAATGTTCTGTTTTTGACAGATTCTGTTTTTCGTGTGTTGTTTGCTTATTTTAATGAATCTATGGCTAGTAAAATAGTTTATAAACCATAGAGAAGTTGGAATACAGTAGGTTTAACACCAATAAAAATAAAGAATGGGTTCATTACAGTACCTTGAAGTGGTGTTTTGTTTTCTTTCGCTAACGGAGCTCACGAGATTTTCTACTTTAAGTTTTGTGTTGTGAAGTTTTCAGATTTTGGGTGAAAGATTTGATGGGTTATGGAACAAGGAGTGGCAAGAGCCTAAGCTTGGGGATGCCCATGGCAACCCAAGATAATCTAAGGACACATAAAATCCAAAGCTTGGGGATGCCCCGGAAGGCATCCCCTCTTTCGTCTACTTCCATCGGTAACTTTACTTGGAGCTATATTTTTATTCACCACATGATATGTATTTTGCTTGGAGCATCTTGTATGATTTGAGTCTTTGCTTTTTAGTTTACCACAATCATCCTTGCTGTACACACCTTTTGAGAGAGACACGCATGATTCAGAAATTATTAGAATACTCTATGTGCTTCACTTATATCTTTTGAGATATATAGTTTTTGCTCTAGTACTTCACTTATATCTTTTAGAGCACGGTGGTGGTTTTGTTTTATAGAAACTATTATTATCTCATGCTTCACTTATATTATTTTGAGAGTCTTAAATAGCATGGTAATTTACTTAAATAATCCTAATATGTTAGGTATTCAAGACTAGTAAAAACTTTCTTATGAGTGTGTTGAATACTAACAGAAGTTTGATGCTTGATGATTGTTTTGAGACATGGAGGTAGTGATATCAAAGTTGTGCTAGTTGAGTAGTTGTGAATTTGAAAAATACTTGTGTTGAAGTTTGCAAGTCCCGTATCATGCACGTATGGTAAATGTTATGTAACAAATTTGAAACATGAAGTGTTCTTTGATTGTCCTCCTTATGAGTGGCGGTCGGGGACGAGCGATGGTCTTTTCCTACAAATCTATCCCCCTAGGAGCATGCGCGTAGTGCTTGGTTTTTGATGACTTGTAAATTTTTGCAATAAGTATGTGAGTTCTTTATGACTAATGTTGAGTCCATGGATTATACACACTCTCACCTTTCCATCATTGCTAGCCTCTTCGGTACCGTGCATTGCCCTTTCTCACATTGAGAGTTGGTGCAAACTTCGCCAGTGCAACCAAACCCCGTGATATGATACGCTCTTTCACACATAAACCTCCTTATATATTCCTCAAAACAGCCACCATACCTACCTATTATGGCATTCCCATAGTCATTCCGAGATATATTGCCATGCAACTTTCCACCGTTCCATTTATGATGACACGTTCATCATTGTCATATTGCTTTGCATGATCATGTAGTTGACATAGTATTTGTGGCAAAGCCACCATTCATAATCCTACCATACATGTCACTCTTGGTTCATTGCATATCCTGGTACACCGTCGGAGGCATTCATATAGAGTCATACTTTGTTCTATTATCGAGTTGTAAACATTGAGTTGTAAATAAATAGAAGTGTGATGATCATCATTTTCTAGATCATTGTCCCAAGTGAGGTAAAAAAGGAGAAAGGCCATAAAAAAGAGAAGGCCCAAAAAATGAGAGAAAACGAGAGAAGGGACAATGTTACTATCCTTTTTACCACACTTGTGCTTCAAAGTAGCACCATAATCTTCATGATAGAGAGTCTTTTGTTTTGTCACTTTCATATACTAGTGGGAACTTATCATTGTAGAACTTGGCTTGTATATTCCAACAATGGGCTTCCTCAAATGCCCTAGGTCTTCGTGAGCAAGTAAGTTGGATGCACACCCACTTAGTTTCTTTTGTTGAGATTTCATATATTTATAGCTCTAGTGCATCCGTTGCATGGCAATCCCTACTCCTTTCATTAACATCAATTGATGGGCATCTCCATAGCTCATTGATTAGCCTCGTTGATGTGAGACTTTCTCCCTTTTTTGTCCTCTCCACATAACCCCCATCATTATATTCTATTCCACCCATAGTGCTATATCCATGGCTCACGCTCATGTATTGCGTGAAGGTTGAAAAAGTTTGAGATTACTAAAGTATGAAACAATTGCTTGGATTGTCATCGGGGTTGTGCATGATAAGAGCATTCTTGTGTGACGAAAATGGAGCATGACTAAACTATATGATTTTGTAGGGATGAACTTTCTTTGGCCATGTTATTTTGAGAGGACATAATTGCTTAGTTAGTTTGCTTGAAGTATTATTATTTTTATGTCAATATTGAACTTTTATCTTGAATCTTTCAGATCTGAATATTCATACCACAATTAAGAAGAATTACATTGAAATTATGCCAAGTAGCAGTCCACATCAAAAATTCTGTTTTTATAATTTACCTACTCGAGGACAAGCAGGAATTAAGCTTGGGGATGCTTGATACGTCTCCAACGTATCTATAATTTTTTATTGTTACATGCTATATTATTCTGTTTTGGACATTATTGGGCTTTATTATACACTTTTATATTATTTTTGGGACTAATCTATTAACCGGAGGCCCGGCCCAGAATTGTTGTTTTTTGCCAATTTCAGAGTTTCGCAGAAAAAGGATATCAAACGGAGTCCAAACGGAATGAAACCTTCGGGAACGTGATTTTCGGAATGAACGTGATCTAGAGGACTTGGACCCTACGTCAAGACATCAACCAGGAGGCCACGAGGTAGGGGGTCGCGCCTACCCCCACCCCCCCAGGCGCGCCCTCCACCCTCGTGGGCCCCCTGTTGCTCCACCGACGTACTCCTTCCTCCTATATATACCTACGTACCCCCAAACTACCAGATACGGAGCCAAAACCCTAATTCCACCGCTGTAACTTTCTGTATCCACGAGATCCCATCTTGGGGCCTTTTCCGGAGCTCTGACGGAGGGGGCATCGATCACGGAGGGCTTCTACATCAACACCATAGCCCCTTTGATGAAGTGTGAGTAGTTTACTTCAGACCTTCGGGTCCATAGTTATTAGCTAGATGGCTTCTTCTCTCTTTTTGGATCTCAATACAAAGTTCTCCCCCTCTCTTGTGGAGATCTATTTGATGTAATCTTCTTTTGCGGTGTGTTTGTTGAGACCGATGAATTGTGGGTTTATGATCAAGTTTATCTATGAACAATATTTGAATCTTCTCTGAATTCTTTTATGTATGATTGGTTATCTTTGCAAGTCCCTTTGAATTATAAGTTTGGTTGGGCCTACTAGATTGATCTTTCTTGCAATGGGAGAAGTGCTTAGCTTTGGGTTCAATCTTGCGGTGTCCTTTCGCAGTGACAGTAGGTGCAGCAAGGCACATATTGTATTGTTGCCATCGAGGATAACAAGATGGGGTTTATATCATATTGCATGAGTTTATCACTCTACATAATGTCATCTTGCTTAAAGTGTTACTCTGTTCTTATGAACTTAATACTCTAGATGCATGTTGGATAGTGGTCGATGTGTGGAGTAGTAGTAGTAGATGCAGGCAGGAGTCGGTCTACTTGTCTCAGACGTGATGCCTATATACATGATCATACCTAGATATTCTCATAACTATGCTCAATTTTTTCAATTGCTCAACAGTAATTTGTTTACCCACCGTGAATACTTATGGTCTTGAGAGAAGCCACTAGTGAAACCTATGGCCCCCGGGTCTATTTTTCATCATATTAATCTTCCAACACTTAGTTATTTTTATTGCCTTTTATTTTACTTTGCATCTTTATCATAAAAAATACCAAAAATATTATCTTATCATATCTATCAGATCTCACTCTCGTAAGTGACCGTGTAGGTATTGACAACCCCTTATCGCGTTGGTTGCGAGGATTTATTTGTTTGTGTAGGTGCGAGGGACTCGTGCGTGGCCTCCTACTGGATTGATACCTTGGTTCTCAAAAACTGAGGGAAATACTTACGCTACTTTGCTGCATCACCCTTTCCTCTTCAAGGGAAAACCAACGCAATGCTCAAGAGGTAGCAAGTACGTGGACACACTCTCCCCTCTCGTTGCTATGCATCTTGCATGATCATAGGAATTTTTTTGAAATACTGCGTTCCCCAACATGTATCACCCAAAATCAATTATGAGAGATATTGATTTGAGTGGGAGCACACTTTAGAATTAATTTGTATAATTCTTACTGTAATTTATTATGAACCTAGTCTTAGTGTAAATAGCATTATAGTTGTAGAATATTGGCTCGTGTTTCCACCTTCCCTGTTGAAATTGAATAGCTGTAAATTATCTGGTTAAACCTTTTGATTGGTAACATAATGAGAGGATTGTCCTCGGGAGTGCCGAGAAGTACTTTGTCCTATTGTATACTTTTGGTATTCTCCCATTGATGCTTTGGATGTTATGACTCTCGTCCTTCGATCCAAAATCTAGAATTCCATTATGGTCAAGTGCAATATGTTTACTTCAATGAGACCCGAACTTCGAAAGTTTGGGATAGTTATGTGATATTCATGGAAGTAAAAATTAGTTTCAAATACAAACAAAGGATAAAATATATGGGATATCCAAACAAAATTTTGTTTGCAAGTATCCGTGAAGTGTTTACTATGCATTAGACTAATAAGATGGGATCCAGAAGAATGGATGTCATGTGATGATGGTAAATATAACAACAACTTAAAGAGAAAGGACAAGTCTAAAGGCCATTACTGAGACTTACACGCCTAGAAAACCCAGGGCTTACTCCACTCTTAAAAGTTGGGTGCTTCTTCCATGAGTAGGAGAAATCTTGAAAGTAGAAATATTAGAAGTGTGAAGGGAAAAATAAATAAGACTGGAAGGTCTAGCTCAGGTATGAATGTCCTAAACGTTATAGATGAATAAGAGGGTCGTCAAAAAAAGTATTTCTCAGGAATTGTGATTAAACTGTTGGTTATTGATTCTAGGGTATTATGATTAAAGGTTAATCGAAAGGACACCCATTCGATTGCATTTTGTTACAACTCAATGCAAGAAATACTACAACCTAACAGACTAGCCAGTAATGAGGTTGAGATATGTGCTGGAACCTTGTAAAAGTTACCACACTTTTCATTAGCATATTACTTCTTAAATTATTTTTCATAAATTCATTCTAGAGTTTCATACACTCTAGCCCATTGCATAAATGTTAATGCAAGAAAGTTGTTCGTAGAAGAATAATTATTGTTCGGTGTTATGAATAAAAATAAGGTCCATGCTTCCATCTTGAATGAGATGTATGTTATGAATAATACTTATAATAGAAAACATCCATAACAATGACACTAAATGTCGCAAGACTAAAAGAATACCACATATGTGTGGCATTGCATTTTGGACACATTGGAGAAACCCTCATGGAGAGATTCAATATTGATGCATTTTGAAGTCATTTGACTATGGATCATCTGACACTTGCAAGTTTCATCCAAAATTAATGTAACCAAAATACCGTTCACATGCCATAAAGAGCGAGCAACGAACTTACTGGTAATCATACATTTTAATGTGTGTAGTCCAATAAGTGTTGTTGCTAGCAGTGAATTTATCTATCTTTAGTAATGACTCAAGTAGATATGTGAATACTTTCTTAGTGAGACATGAGTATGGATCCTTTGAAATAGTTCAAAAGGTTTTTAGAATGAAGATGAAATTATTGTAGCAAGAAAATTATGTTTCTGCAATTAGATTGCAGAAAGGAATATTCAAGTTACAAGTTTAGAGAATGTCTGATGAGTTGTGAAAAAGGTTTCATAACTTCCACCTCCAAGAACACCACTATGAGTGGAATGTCCGAGAAGATCTAATCAGACATATATGACATGGTAAGATAAAAAATGACATAAATCAATTTGGCATTATCCCTTTTAAAGTAATAGTTTAGAGACTGCGGCTTTTACATTGAAAAGAGTGCCATCAGATATGTTAAAATGACACCATTGTATGGTACGCCCAACCATGTTTTGTCTTTTCTTAACATTGGAACATAAGACATGTGTAAAAAGTTTACAAACGTATTCCAAATCAGACAGATACTACTTTTAGGTTATCCAAATTGTCGAGTATTCTTCCATCACTTTGCCGAGGCAAAATGTTTTCTACAGCAGAATGATTTTTGAAGAAAAAATTTCTTGCAGAAGAGTGAGTGGGAGGGCAGTGCAACTCGACGAGATAATAGTATCTTTGGCAGCATGTGAAATGAAAGAAAGATTGGAAGTAATTTTAGAGTTTCCTACTCCGACTGATACGGAAGCCTCTACCTGAGATGTGTGGACTTCGGTCGAACATGCAAATAAACCACATAAGAAAAACTCATGCAAACCTCTTAGGTATGCAGACGATATATTATTGTCAGACAATAGTATACCTACAGTACAAAAGGAAGCGTTGATAGGCCGTGACTCTAGAATTGGTTAAATGCCAAAATAATCCAAGATAGTATCCAAATAAATGGTTCAAGATTAGATCTTGCTAAATCCTCCAGAGTAAAAAAATCATACAGTAAATGTTCAGGAATGCGTCCAGAATTATTTTCGGTGGTGCCAAAAAAATTTGGAACCTTCGGGAAATTTTCCAAATTAAACTGTCACGGAAAAATCTTGTCCCAGTTTGAGGGGACAAGACCCCACGAATAGTGGAATGATGCAGACAATCCATGTTTGGTGGCTTTTTGGAAAGACGCCTTTTGGTGCTATGTCCCTAAAGTTGTGGAGCATGTTTTGGGGAGGTGGGGGCCCATGAGGCATCCCAAACCATCCATGGTGTGGGAGGCCCACCCAAGGGACTTCCTCCCACTTTTGGTGG
Source organism: Triticum dicoccoides (assembly GCF_002162155.2). NCBI lineage: Eukaryota > Viridiplantae > Streptophyta > Magnoliopsida > Poales > Poaceae > Triticum > Triticum dicoccoides. The sequence goes on from NC_041384.1 coordinate 170,388,677, forward strand.
CTTTTGGGTGAAAATATCCAAGGTCTTTTTGGTATTTTCCCCTTAGCCTCTACCCCTTGCTTGCACTATAAATAGAGGTGGAGAGAGCTCTCCATTTCATACCAAGTTATCTCTCAACACATGCCATGCAATGATCTGGCTTTCTATCTCTCTCCCTAAGAAATAGTTCTGTATGCCGAAAGGCTGTCTAGTCTTTGGTAGGGCCTAGTTCTGACGGTGAAGCCATGCTAGATAGTTGAGACCGGATGTGTGCAACTCGATTGAGAGGTCATAGTTTCAATCTTAGTTTGAGAGACATGTCGAGGTTTTGTTCGAATTTCTATCTGAGAGCCTCCCGAAGGGTTGTGCGAGCGACCGCCCGAGGGGCTGTCTGAGGGAGAACATCCTTGTGATTGGGAGGTTGTTAAATCCTAGCTACGGGGATCTGCATTGATGATCTTTTCCAACTCTACTTCCTGCGCTACAAGTTGGTAACGATCATATCAAACCATGTATGCATATTCATAGTGGTCCTAGACTGGTGCGTAGGTCAGAATTTTTTTTTTCTGCTACATTTCCTTGCACGCTCAGGGTATCAAGTTTCAGGGTCATCGCGAACCTGGAGGATGCAGCGGAGGTTCTCAAACTTCATGTTGCTAATTTGGAGGAGACTAACGAGCTTCTTGGCGCGATGATCACCCGCTTCTTTGTGCCTGCGCTTGTCAAGAATCCCGGTAGGAACAATAAGGTGGATGAATGAATCTCATTGGCTTAGAATGTTAATCTTTGGGAGATTTGTTGGGAAACGTTGCATGGAAAACAAAAAAATTCTACACACACGCAAGATCTATCCATGGAGATGTATAGCCACGAGAGGGGGAGAGTATCTTCATACCCTTGAAGATCACTAAGTGGAAACGTTTTTCAATGTGGTCGATGTAGTCGTACACCTTCACGATCCGTCCCGATCAAGTACCGAACGTACGGCACCTCCGCGTTCAGCACACGTTTAGCTCGATGACGTCCTCGCCTTCTCGATCCAGCAAGAGGGGCGAAGTAGTAGATGAGTTCCGGCAGCACGACGGCGTGGTGACGGTTGGTGATGAAGAACAATCTCTACAAGGATTCGCCAAGCACTACGGAAACTAGACAAAGGATAAACTAGAGGAGACGGGATTGCCGACACATGGCTTTGTGAATCTTGATGTGTCTTGGGTGCTAGCCCTTCCCCTCTATTTATATGTTGAGCCTTGGGATCGAAATTTTGAGTAAAAGCCTCCTCAAAGTCGGTTTTGCCCGAAAGGCAAGAGTCCTACTCGGACTCCCGGACCAGATGCCAGGGTTCCTGACGTCTGGACCCAGACGCCAGGATCCCTGGCGTCTTCCCATGGCCTCCGCAAATTTTATTTTGCACTTTCTAAAAGCCTCGTACCCAAATAAAGTATTCTTGTACCCAAACATTTCGGGAAACATCTGAAACCCCTTTCGATGAATTCTGGAACCCTTCCAGAAGTCAAACACTATTATCCCATATATCAATCTTTACCTCCAGACTATTCTGGAGCTCCTTGTCATCTTTGTGATCTCATCTGGGACTCCAAACAACATCCAGTCACCAACATACATAACTCATATAATACTATATCCTCAACGAACGTTAAGCGTGTGGACCCTACGGGTTCGAGAATGACGCAGACATGACCGAGACGCTTCTCCGGTCAATAACCAATAGCGCGACTTGGATGCCCATATTGGTTCCTACATATTCTATGAAGATCTTTATCGGTTGAACCTTTATTACAACATACGTAATTCCCTTTGTCTGTTGGTATGTTACTTGCCCGAGATTCGATCGTCGGTATCTTCATATATACCTAGTTCAATCTCGTTACTGGTAAGTCTCTTTACTTGTTCCGAAATACATCATCTCGTAACTAAATCCTTAGTCATTTTGCTTGCAAGCTTCTTGTGATGTGTATTACCGAGAGGGCCCAGAAATACCTCGCCGGTACTCGGAGTGAAAAATCCTAATCTCGATCCATGCCAACTCAACAGACACCTTCGGAGATACTTGTAGAACATCTTTATGATCACCCAGTTACGTTGTGACGTTTGATAGCACACAAGGTATTCCTCTGGTATCCGAGAGTTGCATGATCTCATGGTCAAAGGAACATGTATTGGACATTAAGAAAACAGTAGCAATAAATTGAATCATATGCTAAGCTAACGGATGGGTCTTGTCCATCACATCATTCTCCCAATGATGTGATCCCGTTATCAAATGACAACTCATGTCTATGATTAGGAAACCTTAACCATTTTTTGATCAACGAGCTAGTCTAGTAGAGGCTTACTAGGGACACGGTATTTGTTTATGTATCCACACATATATATATTTAAGTTTCCAGTCAATACAATTCTAGCATGAATAATAAACCTTTATCATGAATAAGGAATAACAACTTTATTATTGCCTCTAGGGCATATTTCCAAGAAGATTTTCGAGCCCTCTGTTTTTTTTCTGCTTTGCATGGTGATTTCTACCTAAAGTTTAGTTTGCCATTTTTTAATAAAGTGGACCATCTAACTCTTTTGATCGAGGGAAGACTTTTTTATCTAATGAGTAATGGAGAGTAATTTCATTGCATCATTCTGGAAAGTATATTTGATGTATGCTTAGATATGTGTGTTAAACTATTTTCACTTCTCGATGATTATAAAATCTCTAGTGTCGATCGGATAGGAAAGGTGAACCACTATATGGGATATATTACTTTTATTTCAATTGTTCTCTTTAAAAGGTTTTGAAAAGAAATTAAATAGAAGAGTGTGTTACATTAGTCCAATAGTTAAATTAAATAAGAGCAAGTAAAAGTAAGTTGAAACTCCCTAAATAAAATAAGCCTTATCAAAGATCCCAATCTCACAATAAATAAGCATGATTTGCTTGCATGAAATGTGACATGGGCCTGTAAGCCTGCCCTTCAGAGAGAAAGGACGAGAACAAAAACTTGGTGTTAAAAGAGAGCATGTTGCTAGTTGCTCGATTGGAAGACGTGTGACTTATTGCATAGAGTTGTAGTGCATTTGCTAACTAATCGAGTAGTAGAGGTGTGGAAGCCTTCATAAACATCTTGACCATGTATCTCATGTGGATTTCAAATTGTGCGATGAAGTCATTTACTTACTTTTGTCCGCACCTTATGAACAAGACGATCTTGTTCTTAAAACTCGCGGCATTTACCCGAGGAGGAGCGAACCTTTTGGCTTGGTGAAGTTGATGAGTCCAATTTTTCATCAATTTACACCTCTTAGTTTGTTTTGTAGTGTTATGATTCTTTGGATTTTACGGCGTTCGAGCACCTTTTATATCCGTTTTCACCAGGTTGCCATTTGCGGAAGCATATGGACGTTTAAGGAAAGAACGCCAAGATATGATGGTAAAATCAAGTCAATTAACATGATAGAATATTATCATAAAAAAGGAAAAACACATGGGAGATGAGAGAGATCTCGCAGAGGAGTCTAGAGCGCCTAAGGCTCACGATATAAGCATGTGTGCTCGTACCGCGTGCTGCCGCCACCGCATGGTCTAGTATTTCATCCCGTGCCATCAGACAATGCATGGATGAGACGCCCTCTTGAGGAATACTTTAATATTATATTGTGGGTGTTGTATGAATACTTTTCTTGCCTCCTGAGCATATATGTAGTTTAAGAGGTAATCAACGGTGAACAACTTTAAAAAGGACTGAAAATAAATATATGCATAAATATGTTTTCTAAATATTAAAAAGAATTAAAAAAACTCCAACAATTATGACAGTTTTGAAAAAAAAACATGACTTAGCGTAATACTCGCGTGAAAAATTTCACGAAGGAATGACTTCCATGGTATTCTAAACAAAAAAACAAAATCGATGTTATATAAAAATTACTGTTCACATTTTTTGGACTTAGTGCATGTTCGGAATCACTCCAATCTGCTAACTCCGCTTCGCGGGAGGAGCTCGGTCTAAGCCGCTCCCAGCAATTGTGCTGGCCCTCCCTCCGCTCCGGGGGCTACAATGGCGGAGCGGAGAGGAGCCCAACAGGGCCTTACAATTTTTTTTGCCAAGAACACCAGGGAGTCATTCTTCGATGAAAATTTGCACATGAGTATTACATCAGGTCGTGTTTATCCAAAAAGGTTTCATTTTTTACTATTTCAATTCTTATTTTTCCAATTTGAATGCATTTACCTATGTTTCAAACATCCGCGTTCATTATCATGTTTTTTTGGTGAATACGCATTGTTGCGTATCATTTCATTGATAAGGGGTAGTACAGGGTGCAGCTCTAGGGATCGTGCGCCAAAGGTGACCCGAAGAGTGCAACATGAGCAGAGGGGAGGGTGCTCAGCCTCGCTACAATAAGTCTTAGGTTACAGGAATGATGGATGCTAACTTAGTTGCTCCAGCACATGCCCATAGGCGGGCCTCATCTTTGATTGTGCGAGCAAGATCATCATTATAGGGCCGGGCATTGTCGAAGACAGCGGCGTTGCGATGCTTCCAAATGGACCAGGCAGTGAGTGCGATGAGCGAGTTAATCCCCTTACGGGACGAAGCCGGGGCAGTGTTGTTGGTTTTGCATCACCAGTCGAAGAAGGCGCCGGTGGAGCACGGCGTAGGGATTGGTAGACGGCACCAGGAGAGGATTTCGTGCCAAGTAATCCGGGAGAAGACGCACCGGGCAAGCAGGTGATCCAGGGACTTGAGCTCTTGGCCGCATAGCTTGCAAAGGGGATTGTGAGGCAATCCGTGGCGAGCGCGGCGCTTAGCCGTCCAGCAACGATCCATCGAGGCGAGCCAGAGAAACAACTTGGCGCTGTCAGGCGCCCACGATCACCAGATGAGATGCCAGAAAGGGCTGGCGGTCGATCCATGGAACAAGGCTTTGTATGCAGAGTTTGCCGTGTAGATCCCATTGTTAGTCCATTTCCAAGAGATTCTGTCCGATTCAGCCGAAGGATGAATGCTTTGGATCCGTCGCCACAGATCAACGTACTCGATCGCGGCAGCGGTGCCCATGGCAATATGTAGTGATTTTCGATTAATCATCAGGCTACCGACCGTGTTGTAGCATTATCGTTGGCATGCTCATCCGATCGAGCTTCGCCTACATGAACACTGTGCCTCTGCTACATTTATGGCTTCTTTCTTAGGACATACGAAAGTTTAAACGAATATCCAATTCTGAGCCTCGACTCACCTATACCTGGTCAAGAAATAATTCATAAAAAATTCAAAAAAAATCAAATTAATTTAAATTTTTTGGTCATGGTAGATAATTTGGTGCGTGAGGCGCGCTCCAAATTTCAGAGCATTTGGACATTCGACTAGCTCTTAGCAAAAAAGACAAATTAGGCCAGAATAGTACATGAACAGTACACTATTTAACAGACTCTAAATTTTTTTTTTTGCTGAGAGCTACTCAGATATCCAAATGATTTGAAATTTGAATCGGACATCACGCACCAAATTATCTATCATGCCAAAAAATATAATTTTTTGAATTTTTCTAGTATTTGCTTTGAATTTTTTTTATTCAGCACAGGTGCAAATGCTCCTGGGAGCCAAAATGCCTGACTCAAGTTTAATGTCTTTCTGCACCCGAGCACGTATGAGTAATAAATTCAAAAGAAATATTAAAATATTAAAAAACTGAAATTTGCATACAGTAAGAAGACATGAGCATCTTCGATGCGTAATTGTCGTAGATTTTTTTAATTTATATCTAATTTACTGTTCATACGGGTAACGGGTACATATGACCTGAGCCGGAGAAACGTCGAGCAGAGAAGGAACAGTCTTACTACGGCATCGGTTAAAAGCGGTCCCGGGCAAGTATAATAATGCAGACCAAAGTTCCGCTCGTTACCTATAGCCCTTGCTTACGTGAAAGGCGGCGACGGTGAACCTATAGATTCTAGTGCGTGCATGCATATATCAATATATCAATTCCAGCGCCACGTTCATGTAGCCCTTTTTGCAAAAGCCTGTGGCATATTGGCATGGTACGTACGTCTGCTGCATGGGGTTGCAGCTCGGTAGCCACGGCACTGAACACTGCACGTGACGATCGAGCGCACGCCAGCGCTCACTCGGGGTACAATGCCACATGCATGCTTGCACCCTATGCTCTGCACGCACCTAGCTACCAGTACATATCGCTGCCGATGATTGAGAGTTAAAACTCAAAAGGAACAATAATACACGACTTTCACGGCCAGCTTTGCCACGATCATGTAGCTCTTTTCCAGAAGCCCTGTAGCATATTCCGTACTCCACCTCAGTCATAGAACCGGAGGACTTTCCACGCAAAAAAACAGAGAACTTAGTTTGCACCAGTCATTATGATGCACCCCTATATCTCGCGCCGATAAATTTTAAGATTGATAAAGTCATCGCGGATGTCTTGTAGTCTACATTATTTTCATTGAAGGAATCTCGTCGAAAATGCTTAAATAAGCCAAGTCCAGATATACGTAGGGAACATAACGGACCAAATTCTAAAAGCATCTACAGCCGCATATGATAAAAATAACTCCTCAAGCGCGAGGCGCGTCCGCGGGTAGTGACCGGTCACTTTTCAAATTTACACAACCGCATCCGGACACCTCATACTAGAATTCTTAAATTCATACAAACACATGCAAAGAAAAAACCTATGTACTACGTAGATCACTTAGGCTAATCCTCGTTGAAGATGTCGACTATCTTCGTGCCCGGCTCCGGGTACATGGGCGGCAGCTGCAGCTCCCGCTCCTCCGGCTGCTCCGCTCCGGCCTCGTCCTCTATCTCCGCTTCGAGTTCAGCGAAGAGCGCATCGATCCCCGCACGCTCCTGTCGGAGGAACTGCCGTTTGGCCTCCACATAGGCCTCATGCTGGATGGACTCTAGGATAGCCTGCTGCTCCGCCATCTCCGCGGCTTGGGCGACGGTGAACTCCGCCTCCGCGTCCTCCATGTTGAACCCCAGAGCAGGCTGCTCCGCCTCGTCGTCCTTCGGATCCGCCACCTTCATCGACTCCGGCAGCTGCTTTCCCTCCTCCTCCGGCTCCGGTGAGTCCGGAGGTAGCCCGACAGCGATGCGGGCGGCGCGCCTCGCTCGGATCTCCTCCACGATCTGGTACCGATGCTCCAGCGTGACCATAGCGTACGTGGTGATCTTCTGCCGCACCAAGGCGATGCCGGAGAGCGAGGGAGAGGAGGCGTATGGGCTCGGGTTGGGGCGCAGAGAGGAAAAGAGGTGGATGGGCTAGGGTTGGGGGACACGGCCGGCTTAAATAGCTGGATTTGGCCTTGAGCGGCGAGCCAGTGTTGGGGAATATAGTAGAAAACAAAAATATCCGTTCCTACGATCACCCCAGCTCACTATGAATATGCATAACGGGCTGGGATCACAATCTTTACCGCCACCGAGTTGCAGCGCAAGAAGAACATATCAGTGTAGATCGTACTTGGAGTCCCTCGAACGGTCGATGAATGATCTCTTGTACTGCCCACGAACAGTCCCTCGAACTGAAGACCGAAAGAACGACCTCTCTACTTGGTTGCAAGCGTGCAGCCTTCATGATCCAGCAACGCTTTGCCATCCAGAGCTAATCGCCGCTGGAGAATTAGACGAATGAGATTAGAACCACAGTGGGCTTCTAACTATGAGGACAAGAAGATTACCCTAGCTCTAATTAATCAATTACGACTAATTAGAACTAGAACTAGAAGAACTAGATGAGGCTCCAAAACTTATGTGTCCAAAGGGTGGAAAATCCTCTAATATATATAGCTTGGAGGGGAGAGGAGGGGCGCCACAACGGGAGGTAAATCCCTCCCCTTTGGCCGGCCAAGGGAGGAGGAGTTGGACTCCTCCCCCACTCCAATTCAGCCCCGGGAAGGGAGGCACTTTCTCACATGGGTCTTTTTGGCCCAAGTTGTTTTCCACCTTTTGGCCTTTTTAGGACCGTTGATATTTAAATTAAATATAAATAAAATATTCTAAATACTTCTCGGCCATTATATATATATATATATATATATATATATATATATATATATATATATACATATATACATATATACATCTCCGTAAAAAAATTCCACCTATATAGAATTTATCAGTAATACCCGGTATTACCTCATACTCATCGAAACCCTTTCGATGACCCCAGAACGCCTCCGGATCCTCTCGGAACTATTCCGAATATTCATGAAATAATTCCACAAATATATTCTCATGACTCCCGTCCTACTAACACTCAGCAAATCATTATTGCCTTAAACTTGTGACCCCGTAGGTTTGGTAACTCACAGACATGGATGAAACTATTTGTTCAATGACCGACAACGGGACCGTGGATGTCTGTATTGGTCCCTGTGAGTACATGACTGATATTCGAGTGAACCGTTGGTTATCATGTGATGTTCCCTTTTCTTCGCGATACTTCACAAAACCCGGGATACATCGGTATCCTCCTGAGTCATCACCATGCTCACTATATCAAAATCCTCGTTATCGGTTTTATTCTTCTTTCTCGTTATTGTGGTTCGCCATCCCCGTGGCGAAGTAAAGTGTGTCTGGACAGATGATGATTGATGCCGTCACACCGAGAGGGGCCTAAGAATATCTCTCCATCATCGGAGGAGCAAATCCCACTCTTGAGCTATCCGGTCACTTGTCATACTTTCTGATGAATCTATAAGTTGTCGTTATGATCACTGTGTTACATGTGACGTTTGAGCAACCCCAAAGTCCTTCGTATGGTAAGAAGTGACCATGATACTCTCATGGTCTAAGGAGCAAAATCACACGTTAATACTCCGTGTTATTATAATTGATTACAGACGGTATTATCTCAATTCATAACAAACAAGTTTGGATCGATTTAATATGATCGTTCTTCCAACGTCATAACCTCAATATTGTTTTAGGACTACCGTTACACTTAACGATATCTTAAGATCCGGAAAACATGATCACCAACAACACTTGAACGAGTCTTAGAGGCGAGACTAGGAATCTTTATTTTATCCATTTATCATTTCACTCGTGCATATGAGTTTTGCACCGAATCGCATATTCCAGGAGCATAGCAGTTATAGCATGAAATATAAACATTTAATTATGAATATGAAAATATAATAATACAATATTATTGCCTCTAGAGCATATTTCCAACAACCGGAGCGGCGCCACGTAGTGTTCACACCGCGCCGACGCAACACTTGAGCTAGTCTTAGAGGCGAGACTAGAAACCATTATTTTATCTGTTTATAATTTCACATGCATATGAGTATTCCATTGAATCACATATTCCAGGATCATAGTAGTTATAAGATGAAATATAAACATTTAATTATGAATATGGAAATATAATAATACAATATTATTGCCTCTGGGGCATATTTCCAATAGTCGGAGTGGCGCCATGCAGTGTTCACACCGTGGCGACGAAGGGGGCGTCCGTCGGACCATAGGGTTTCCGGGTGATTCTATGTGGGACCCCACCGTCAGTCCTACGTGGCGGACGTGTCCGGACGCCGCCATATCCGCCCCATAATTGGGCTGGATATGTGGGGTGCTGGTCAGCCAGGAATTTGAGGCCCGTTTGAGGCACCCGTCTAGGTCAAATTTTCGTGACTGGTTAGTAACCGGGCGGGCCGCCCGGGCGTTTGAGGCCGGTTTGGGGCGCCCGACTATAGATGCTCTAGTGATTCTAAAATTGAATCGAATGGGCTGATTTCACCACAAGAAATCTTCTCATCTGAGTTATGCTCAGTTCGTGCCAGAAACACTCAATTGATGTGTAAGAAGTTTTGAAATTTAATATGACTTGCATGGACACAAGTATCATCTACACAAACCTGGAATTACATATAAAATATTGTTTTGAACCTTGAAGACAATGGGAGAGGCTCCTACTAATGTATATATTAGCTCACGAAGTTAAAGAGTAATTACATTGCTACAACTAGCAACGAGGGGTGTGGGGTCACAGATGTCCTTCACAACATATGGAAGGAGTGTTAGAGCATCTATAGCTGGACTTGGCGAATTCGGCCCTCTATATGCCCGCATGCACGTTCAGGCGCGTCTGCAGCGGCCGTCGACCCCTCATATGTTACGCCACACATTCACATACCTCAAATGTTGATCCTCAAATCCATGCAATCCATGCACATCGATCATACGATACAAATAGTCTGAATTCAACTGTTCGAAACAAAGCAAAGCAAATCATAGTTCAATAAACTGGACATGCCAAAATGAAATCAATTTTCAAGCGTGACGGATTGCTTTGGATCACTAGCCGGGTGCCTGCTCCGAGCGGAATGCATCCTGCTCCAGGAGAAATGCGTCCTGCTCCACCTACATCCGGGCTGCCTCCTCCGCCTGCATCCGGGCCGCATGATCCGCTAACGATGCCATTGTCGCCCTCGCCGTCTCTTACTCCCTATGGTCACTGATCTCCTTCTTCTTGTCCCCAAGCCACTTCTTTGCATGCTCACCCAAGAGGGTTTCGTCCGCCAACATGACCTTCACATCCTCCGCGTCCTGTGCGAGTTGCAACCTCTCCTTCTCAAGCTCTATCCCATCAAATGTCTTGGCCTTCTCAAGTTCCCATTTGATCGTCACCTCTTCCTTCTTCAACTCGATCTTCTCCCTCTCAATTTCGAGCTTCTTCTCTACCCTCTTCTGGTCCCACTCCATCCTCTCCTTTTGTGCATCCAACATGAGTTTGTACCTCTCCTCCTTCTTGTTCTCCCTTACCAAAAAATGCCCGTCCATGTGGACGACATTTTTGTAGCCGCAGTGTCACGGGAACCCCATGCCTTCTCACACTTGTTTCCCATGACTTGGCGGTTATCCTTTGGTACGGTGCCTTTTCCATTCGTGATGACAACATTGTCCTCTTCATCATCCAACCAAATTTATTGGTGGAAGCTTGAGCCATCACTCCTCTTCTTGCCGGACTTGAGATCGTCCACAAGTTGGTTCCACTTCGGCTTGCCATTCAATATGATCCAACACTGGCTAAAAGTAGAAAACTTATTATCCACCTCATGATACAAAGGGGCCACCACCGCCGTCTAGCAAACAACATATGTATGAGCATGAGAATGCAAACACAAGAAGCATATGAAAATGACGAAAAGATGAAGCAATTGAGCTTACGTGAGTTTCCACTCCCATCTCACTTTGAGGGCGTTTGGTCACTTGTGAGTAGTCACCGACGTACTTGCTCACTTCCCCTTGAATGACCCCCCACCGATGTTGGAGAGATTCCACATTGTGGGTGGTCACGATACGATACTGCTCCACATACTCCTTTTGTTCGTGATACTCCTTCCAAATTTTCTCCCAATACTTGTTCCCTTTTTGCTCGGTGCCGCATATTGGATCCATTGTTGTGCCCAACAAAGCTTTGACCAACAAGATGTCCTCAAATATTGAGAATGTCAAACCTCTTGCCTTCGCCGTCTTAGTCTTCTTCTTCTTACTCAGATTGGGATAAAATGTTGTCCCAACTTAAAATGCGGTGGTGCCCTAAATTTCATACTCCATTTTAGTCGAATATTTATTGTCATTGATCATGTTCGACAAGAAAGCCTCCTACATGACAATGGTTTGCAAGCATTCATCATGTGCGAAAGGGGCTAGTGGTCTCTGCAAAAATTCGATCGGACATGAGCAAAGAAAACATACTGACTCTTGATCTGTCATTCCATCGAACATGTCGAGGGTAGCCTAGGCGCCGCCGGTGCCCGAGCTCATCCACGCCCGAACAAGCTGCGACGAGTCACATATGTCGACTGTCGACATCTACGTTGGCGGAAATTTCTCCAGAATGGCCCAGCTGGCCGTCAAATCCTCCTTTGTCCCAACGGGGTCATACTGTGTAATCCGTGTCGGCGTTGGGGTGGAAGGGGTGCGGGGTTCAGGGCGCGGCGGGGGACACAACTGCTCGACCATGTCTGAAACTCCCTACGATGCTGCCGCCACCTCCCTCGCTCATTGTCGGCATCGCTGCAACTTCCGAGCGACGTTATCTGCCCTGCAAGGCGGAGCCGACAAAGGGACACCGACGGGTGAGCCAGACTGCGTCTCCGTCGCGGCGAGACTGGACGACATCTTTGGTGGTGGATCAGGACTTTTGGTGAGGATGGCGAGCAAGGGTGGAGGATGACGAGGGCTCGGGCACGGAAAAGGTTGGAGGGTGGCGGGAGGAGGAAGGAGGGTTTGGTTGATTTCGTGCAATTTGCGGTGGGCTCGGGTTTTCGGGTCCGACGCGGCGGGCGTGCCCGGGCGTCCCCATATCCGCTCCATATTTGGGCTGGATATGAGGGGTGTCGGTCAGCCCAGGCATTTGAAGCCCGTTTAAGGATCCCGTGTGGGTTGAAATTTCATGACCGGTCAGTGACCGGGTGGCCCGCCCGGGCGTATGAGACGGGTTTGACGCGCCGAGCTATAGATGCTCTTAGACAATAGTAGATTAAAAGTCGAAAAAACCAAGCACCACCAAAAATAATTGCAAAGAATTAAAAAAAGGAGGCAAGCTAGGAGGTATGAGAAGGCAATAGTCCGCTGAAAAAATTACTCCCTCCGTTTCTTTTACTTCGGATATAAGATTTGTCTTAAGTCAAATCTCATAAAGTTTGACCAAATTTATATACAAAATTGTCAATGTTTATAATACTTGAGATATACAATATGAATGTTAATTCAATGATGCATCTGATGATATCAATTTTATATTGTGAATGTTGATATTTTTTCTATAATCTTAACCAAACTTTACTATGTTTGATTTCAGACAAATCTTATATGCGGACTAAAAATAAATGGAGGGAGTATCATCTTTTTCCTACCAAATACTCCAAGCAGCCACAGTGAAGACGTTCATGAACATATGTTTCTGCCATCTAGCTTTCTTAGCATGCAACGTAAAAGAGATATCAACATAGTTTGTCCATGTGATTCCCATGGTATTCCAATATCTGGATGCAAAATAACAATGAAAGAAAAGATGGGCCATCATCTCTTAGGGGGGTGTAGGCATTCATGGTATTTAACTTGTCAGCCATCATCAACAAGACAAAAACCTTCCATCTCATATTGCACTTGGATTTCCATATCCAATTAAATGCCTCATCGCCTAGAATTTACTTGAAGCAGAAAGAATAAAATTTGCTAGAAGTGGTAGGCTCACCCTAAACAAACTAGTAGTTATTTAGGGTTTCACATCTTGGGTCCACTAAAGCAGTTAAATACTGAAGCTCGCGAATATCCTCTCGAGCCTGGAGAGATAAAGGCAGATGAAAGCGCTCATCGACCAATTTTGCTGATAAGAGGGACTAGGCCGACAAGTCCTCAATTATGACATATTGCTCTGGGATGGAGAGGATATTTTGTTGCCACAAGTCTTTCCATAAGAGAACTGTACGACCATTGCCAACCTCAGTCTTGGTGACACATCGATATATATGCAATAATTGCATAATGGCACACCACTAGAAGGACCCGCATGCATCCATGGCATGAGGCACTCCATTACCATAATAAGCAGACCAAATTAACTACTCCCATGACACATCATCTTGATTATAGAACTTATCTAGGTGCTTCAGTAGTAAACCCTGATTTTAAGTTTGGAATTCCGAGGGGCCCCTTGTCTTTGGGTTGACAGACTAGGACCCAAACAGCCAATGAGTTACATTTGACACCTTCATTAGGTTTCTTCCTCTAAATACATGAGTGTCTCCATTTATCTAGGTGTTCAAAGATTTTAGGAGGCATCTTGAGAGTGCACATTGCATATATGCTGAGTGAGGTTAGCATAGAGTTAACTAGAGTTAATTTTGCACCATAAGGAAGCAGACAAGTAGTGGTAGAAAGCCTCCTCTCTAAATAAGCCACTAGGGGCATAAGATCAGAGACAGGGAGACGAGTTGTTTCCATTGGCAACTTAAGTAAGTGGACTGATACAATTTGTTGCTCAAGAAAAGAAAAGAAGAATTTCAGTTGTCCTAGTGTAAGTTGATCAAATTCACCGCTTAATTTGAATTATTTATTTATTCATTCTTAAGTTATGGATCAAATTAAGATTTTTTAATGTAGCTTACACATGTATTATGTATATTTCATTACAAGAAAGATTTCCCTGGTTACTAGTAGGCGCTTTTGTCTTCTATAGTCTTAGGTGCACTAAATGAAAGGGTGCCATTCACATATATATCCTATGTAAATAAATCAATGATTTCCATTAATATATTCAATCAACATGCAAAATCTATCTCAACATGCAACCATGCATGTAAAATGATCCATCTCAACATGTAAGCATGCATAGAAAAAAACCTACATTTAATTATGTGACTTGTATTCAATAGATATTTTGCAACTATATAATAATAAAATAAAATAAATCATATGTGTTTTCAGCTTTCCACTCAAAAAATCACTAAAATACAATAGAATCAATTCATGAAGCAACATGGGCTATCATCTAGTACAAACAAATATATGACCTCAACTGACCTACTTATCTCTACATGCAAACATGCCACCTCTACATGCAACCATACATAAAAAATGATCAACCATTTTCATGATATTTTTTAGCATAATATTGTGTTTCATTTTCTATAAATATATGGATCTACAAAGTGGTGGTACATGGGGTATAAAAAGTAAAAATAATTATACAGAGTCAAGCCACTCTTGCACCCCATCCTTGACTCCAAGTTTGGCTTTAAGCATCACTGACTAGAAAAAAGTTTTAAAGGAAAATAGACATTGATTTATACTCAACTGCTTTTTTCGAATTCCATTTCTATGGTTTCATATGCTCCAACAACAGATGATGACAATCTCATTGAAGTGAATATAATTCTGTCTATTTCTAGTTTCAATCAACAGGCTCATGATGTCATAGTAAGTGTTCCATATAACCCATATGGTCATCCAGAAGTTTTGGCTGAAGTTGCAACTGAAGAATAAATGTTTGAGTTCCTCAAATACAGTTTTCTCCACATATAACACATTTGTAATTTTGAAGATGGAAATTCTTCCTCTTTAGTAGGTCTCTAGTACTCAATCAGTCCAAAATCAGTAGCCAGAAAAAGAATTTTTGCCTTGGTAAGTAGGCTTATTTCCATATCCATTGATATGGCTCTGGTGCTTTAATTTGGGTGGATTACTAATCAGGTTGGTGTATATATGTCTATTGAACATGATAGATCTCTGCCCATTGAACTGTCATGTGTCATTTGCACTATTTAGGTTTAGGCTACTGATTGGAAGTCTCGTCTCATTACATTATTGTAGTGCAATAGTTGATAGTGGGAGGTGGAACATGTTATATATGCTATCTGCATACATATCATATACCTCCTTGATGGTTTTGTCTTTCTTCTTCACATATGAGAAGTGTTGGGGTATTTGTTTTGCATGGGGTTCATCATTCCACTTACCAGTCCATAGACTGATTGTGTTTCCAGAATTGCCCGAGCCTATGGACATAGAGTTGAATTCCTCAATAATTTTGCAGCAGCCTTTCAAGCAGAAAGAGCCTTTGTTATCTTGGTCACCGGGCAGAGTTAAATCATTATAGTAAGCCTGCCATATTAATTGCACCCATGGGACCTCCTGTTTGTTGAAGAACTTGTAAATCTTTTTCGTTAAGAATGTTTTATTCCACACTCTCAAGTCAAGGACACCTAGTCTTCCAGACTCTATGGGTAAACAGACTTTGTCTCATTTCACCATAACATGTGCCATGTTTGTTGATGTCCTTGACATACCAGAGGAAGATCCTTCCAGTTTTTTCAACATGATATGTGATGATGAACCGAATCTTGATGGAGCACGTTGTAAATATGGTCATGGCAAATATTAGAGATTTTAAGTGAACTAGTCTGCTAGGATATGGGAGCATTGATGCAATGCCTCATAGTTTCTTTGTCAACTCTGCTGATATTGGCATAAGATCCTCAATTCTATGTTTTTTAGTTCCTATAGGGAGTCCTAGGTATGGGAAGAGCATTAATTCTTTCTTGCATCCTAAGTGGCTAGCTAGAATGTCAACATGCTTATCTGATATGTTGATAGGGACAAGTGAGGATTTGTTGTAGTTCAGTTTCAATCCAGTTATTTTAGAGAACTTATCCAAGATTTGTTTGAGGTTGTCAATTTGTACAATACCAGCTGACATAATAATATGGGTGTCATCTACATATTGGAGAATGGGGTATCCCTGTAGAAGTTCAGCCGCAAGGACAAACATGAGGGGGGTAGTGGATCACCTTGTCTGACACCCCTCTTGCATGTAATTTTCTTCCCAGGTACCCCCATTTAATATGATGGATGTGGAGGCAGTACTGAGTATATTGTTGATCCATCTGATCCACTTGTTACTAAATCCAAAATATTTCAATATGAATAGAATTGTAGAGTGTTCCACCTTGTGAAAAGCATTTTCAAAGTCAATCTTGAAGTTGATAATTTCCTATTTGGATTTGTGACATATGTGGATGTATTCATATGCACATGATTAGAAATCTTGGATATTTTTGTTTTCCATAAAGCCATATGTTTTTGCTGATAATTTGAGTGATCACTGCCTGCAACCTGTTCACAAGAAGTTTAGTAATAATTTTAATGGGCACACTCACAAGAGATATAGGCCTAAAATCAGCAGGAGTTTCAGGATTAGTAATCTTGGGGATCAAGGTAATAAAGGTAGCGTTAATGGTATCCAGGTTAATGTGTCCCTCTTGGAAATCTTTGTGCAACTTGTTGAAGTGATGCTTGATAGTATTACAACATTTTTTCATGAACATACCACTGAATCCATCTGGTCCTGGTGATCTATCATTAGGCATGCATTTCATGACCTCATCAATTTCTGCATTGGTCAATGATTCTTCCAGATGATCCAGATTATCATAGTTTGGGAATTGTTGTATGTGGAATAACATCTAAGTGTTGAGAGATTGTCCAAGTCTCTCTTCAAAAGACAACCAAAGTACAACAACTTTATTTTCATGTTTAATAACAATTCTGCCATCCTCAACTTTGATAATATAGTATGGAAAATTTTGGTATTTTCATCACCCGGTTTTGCAACTCTCAAGTTTGCACTCTTCCTCCAGTAAATTATTTTGGCCTCTAAAAGTTTTTGTGTGTGGGATATGAGTGCTTTCCTGAAATTCTTTTCTTGAAGTGATAGCATTCTCTTTAATCCTTTTCTGATGGACTTGAATTTGCTATTTATATCCTTTGTTGATTCAGAGAAATATTGGCAATTATTCTAGTATGTGGCCATAGTTCCATAAAAAACCTTCAAATTCAGGCAAAAATTTCTCAAACCTAAAAATATTAGATTTGGGTATGTGGGTACCAATCTAAATGTTAATTGGCAAATGATCAGATGTAATTTTAGATAGAGGTGTGACCATTTTGTTGGGGAAAGTGGAGGTCCATTCAGCATTGGTAAATACCCAATCAAATTTCTCTAACAGAGGATTCTGCTACATGTTACTCTAGGTATTTCTCAAGATTAGGATTCATGGTAATTTCATTAAACAACATCATGTTGTTGTGGTTCCCCAGATTTGTTTCTGTTCTCAGGTCCTCTGATAAAATTGAAATCTCCCATGATGATCCAATATTCCATATTAGTGATGTCAAGCTTGAAAAAACAGTTTGCAAATTCTTGTTTGCCCTCTAATAAGTTTGGCCCATACACGTTTGCGAGGTGCCATGTAATATTGCTGATGTTAATGTAAATTTCAAGTAATCTGAAAATAGTTTTGTGAAACAATAATTCCTATCAGTTGTGACCCATTCCAGATAGTAATAAGGCCACCTGAGTTTCCAACAGATGGATGATATGCAAATTGATTGAATCTTCTGTGCCAGAACTTTTTAATGGAATACTAGTCAAAGAATTCTTTCTTAGTTTCCTGGAAGCATATCACATTGCAAGCACTTTCATCGATTTTAGTCTAATTAATGATATTATGTTACTTATATTCATTATTATTTTTATAAAGTATGTTAACTAAATAAAATAAACATCATATATCTCCAGTTTCAGTTCTCATATTACTAATCTCAAATGTTAACGTCTCACAGAGTAAAATTTCATTGAAATATCTTGCAACGAATGCATGCAGTAACTTATCTCGACAAACCCCACCAAAAGTCATTAAATAACTATTTTGCTAAGCATGTGTGCTTCCATATCACCAAAATTGTTGTGACCATTGGATTTGCTTGCATGGTTCACTAGCATCCGCCCCATCTTGACATAAGAATCTCACTATCATGCAACATGCTAGTGCACTCTAAGCGAATTTTAAACCACCAACACCTTTAATTCTAATGTTTTTAAAAGTTTTGATAGTATTTTTTGTTCCTGTATACATTCCTCCCATGGCTTAAATTTGAAGAAATAATTTATATTTTATACAACATGTAGAAATCAAATGTTCAATTCCACGGTAAAACAAGGGAGTATTGTCCAGTATGCATGCAAGACACTCTGCCTCTTCTGAAATATTCATCAATAAATGACACATGCTTTCATATGGTTTTTACAGTACATTTATCTGTTATTTTGATCACCATGCATGTAGCAAAAGATAATAAAAATATTTACACTTTACAACCAGGTCTTCAAAATAAATTAAATGATCAACACCAAAACCAATATGACGTTCTTTGACTACTTAATCTCTCCGTCCCATAATATAAGACATTATTACATCCAATATACTCAGGGAGTAGTTGTCAAAAGTTAAAAATAGTTCGGTGGTGCTACTGAAGCTCCATTTATCTCGAGGATGATGCGGTATAGATATGATTGAAACTTGAACCGTTTTGATAGATTGGTGCTGAACCTACATCCATTTCATATACTCTCTCCACAACACTTATTATTGATCGGAGGGAGTACTTTTACTAAAAGGGCGAGACATATAGAAGTCGAATACGGATTATGTTGGTTGACAATTGTCCTAATCACATTTTGTGAAAAAAGAAGATAATGATGTACTGCACTTACGAGGCTCTGAGTTCCCAAGGGGAACAAGGGGGAGTATTTCGTAAGGAAATCAGACTGTTGTTCCATGGGAAACAGTCGATGGACAGTTGAATTTAATGGTTCCATATGAAAATCACAATCAAAGCGTACATCTCGGTGGTCCACACAGGCACAGTACCAGTAGATGCCACCCGGTCGCCCCTTTGTCCATTCTGCACGAAGTCTACGGGCGCGCCACCGGCAGCCAGGCATGCATCTCACACAAGGCGAGCGAACGAGGGAAGGAGAGAGGCTCGTGAACGGGGAGCGTCCGGACGAGCCAAAGAGAGGGTGGGACAGCGACGGCGATACATGGCAGCCGGAGCCTGTCCGCCTCCCCGTGGCTGTGCACGATAAAAGGAGGAGCTCTAGTCTGCCGCGAGGGGCCGCGGCACGTACGCTACTTGTCTCTTGATCTTTTCCCATGATGTCCACACGCATGTCTCCTTCTGCCCGCCCCTTCTGCGTGGCGCGCGTTGCCCCGCGCATGCGTACCTCCGCTGGGTTTTCCGGTGAGGCGTACGGCGGCGAGGCGGAAGTGGAATCGTCCTTCCGCATCTCGGCGGCAGGGGGCGGCTTTCTTTCAAATCGGCGCAGCGGATGCGGATCGGGATCGACATTCTCGGCGCTCATGATTCGGCGCATGGACTTGCGGCTTGGACGGGAAGAGCGGCAGGATCCAATGGCGCATCCCCACGGGCTCGATCGGGGCGCTGGTGTGACATCGGGCTGGCTTGCCGACGAAAACGTTTACTTTTCTCTGCGTTTACGTTGTTTCGTGACATCCTCGAGTCCTCACGAGAGGCCTTTTACCGTACCAATTATTAGTACGGTTATGGAGAAATGTACAAACCGATGTTTGATCAGACTACTTGCTTGTGCATCGTAGTCATGCATAGGTCGGGCAAATACTTATGAGTTAATAAAACAATAATGCTAGACCTACCGAGGTTTACTTAAGGCATGTACAATGGTCTATTATAGAAATGCCACGTATGATAAATAATGAGATGAAGAAAAGAGAAATTATTTATAAAAGACTTCTTCTCTTAACACAATATATCTCATCACGTTTTTAGAAATAGCTAGTTATTGAAGATAAGGCTAAGAGATGATTCATTGTAAACGTGTTTT
Source organism: Triticum dicoccoides (assembly GCF_002162155.2). Classification (NCBI taxonomy): domain Eukaryota; kingdom Viridiplantae; phylum Streptophyta; class Magnoliopsida; order Poales; family Poaceae; genus Triticum; species Triticum dicoccoides. Next base: position 170,408,921 of record NC_041384.1, read on the forward strand.
TTATCATCTCTATATTACATGCAAGACTTAAGATAAGATTATTTTATCAATCATTGTACATGCCCTTAAACTTTCAAACTAATTCTCTCTCTTCCTCCTGATTTTAAGAGGGGTGAGCCCCCTCATCCACCTATTACCATTCACAATCTTTCACATCAGTTTATACTACGTAAAATCTTTAAGTAAACCTTCGCAGATATAGCATTACTCTTGATAAAATATCCTTTATCAGATGAAAAAGAAGTCACAGTTATGCCATGCATGCAGACATGCACACACTACGTTACGTACGTAGATACCAAACATGTAGGTGTAGTGCTAGATCCTGGAAAGCGTGTGTGCTTCCTACATATAATTATTGCCGGAGTTCCGTAATGATCTCGGTCGACAAGCCTCCGGCACAAAAACAGTGCATGCTGCAGTATCATATCCCAGTACGTACGTGTTTCAACCACGCCCACACACACACACGTCACAGCTGAAGAATCGGGACTTTCTAGTGGTGATCGATATTGCTCGTGAATAAGACGAGTCGAATAGCTTTGCACAGTTGCATCTCGTCCTTACCCATGGCAGGATGCATGATGCATGATGCATGTGCACGACCTGCATCACAATCTCCAGTCAGAGGATCACATGCAGTAAATATAGATATCTCGAAACATACTGTACTAGCGAGCTACCTTTTCATCTCTTTTTAATCAACAGGTAGTATTATCAAAAATAATAATGTTTCAGAAAATAGCTTAAAAATCGAAATTGATTACCATGTCCGAGTCAATAAGCTTGACTTTTCAGTCGCTAGTTACACTTTTTTCTTGCACAACTCTCTCACGCACGGAAAACCTACTTGGGCCCTCCTCAAACTAAACTGTCCTTTGGATTCACACTGGTTATATGGTCTATCGAAAGCGGCTCGGAACGGAGAGTGACTTAAGACAGAGAACGGATCCCTAAAGCGAACTTTTGGAGCACGGGGACAGCGCAGCCCTTGTTTTTACCACCCCAAAGGGTTACAAAGTGATTTTTTTCACATGAATACGCATGTATATGGTCTAAGTATCTGTGAAATTTCGTTCAATAATATGTTACATTGTACGCTGCAAAAAAGACAAAATTTCGGCACCAAATTTGCATGTATCTTTGTCTTTTTTTTATCTCTCTCACATGCAAATACGTACTCCTTCCATTTCTTTATGTAAGGTGCATTATTTTTGGCACGGTGACGAAAACACATAATTATAAACATGTTAGGACGAAACTACCCTTAGCAAATTTGTTGATCTGTGGCAAGTAAATCATGAGAAAGAGATGTTGGGAAACGCAGTATTTCAAAAAAAATTCTACGATCACGCAAGATCTATCTAGAAGATCCATAACAACGAGAGTGGAGAGTGCGTCTACGTACCCTCGTAGACCGAAAGCGGAAGCGTTAAGTAACGCGGTTGATGTAGTCGAACGTCTTTGCGATCCAACCGATCAAGTATCGAACGCACGACACCTCCACGGTCAGCACACATTCAGCTCGGTGATGTCCCTCGTACTCTTGATCCAGCTGAGGCCGAGGGTGAGTTTCATCAACACGATGGTGTGTTGACGGTGATGATGAAGTTACCGAAGCAAGGTTTTGCCTAAGCACTACGACAATATGATCAAGATGGAAAACTGTGGAGGGGGGCACCGCACACGGCTAAAGATCAACGTGTGTGTCTATGGGGTGCCCCCTCCCCCGTATATAAAGGAGGGGAGGAGGAGGAGGGCCGGCCACAAGGGGCGTGCCCAAAGGGGGGGATCCTACTCCTACTAGGAGTATGTTTCCCCCTTTCCTAGTCCTAGTAGGAGAAGAAGGAAGGAGAGGAAGAAGAGAAGGAAAGGGGGCCGGCCCTCCTAGCCCTAGTCCAGTTCGGTTTGGGCTAGGGGGGGCGCACCACATCTTGGCCTGCCTCCTCTCTTCCACCATTAGGCCCATGAGGCCCAATAACTTCCTAAGGGGGTCTGATAACCCCCGGTACTCTGAAACTTATCCGAAACGATCCGAACCATTTCGGTGTCCGAATGTAGCCTTCCAATATATGTATCTTTATGTCTCGATCATTTCGAGACTCCTCGTCATGTCTGTGGTCTCATCCGGGACTCCGAACAACATTCGGTACATCAAATCACATAACTCATAATACATATCGTCATCGAATGTTAAGCGTGCGGACCCTACGGGTTCGAGAACTATGTAGACATGACCGAGACACATCTCTGGTCAATAACCAATAGCGGAACCTGGATGCTCATATTGGTTCCTACATATTCTACGAAGATCTTTATCGGTCAAACCGTATAACAACATATGTTGTTCCCTTTGTCATCGGTATGTTACTTGCCCGAGATTCGATCCTTGGTATCATCATACCTAGTTCAATCTCGTTACCGGCAAGTCTCTTTACTTGTTCCGTAATGCATCATCCCGTGACTAACTCATTAATTGATAACCCATAAGTATAGGGGATCAATTGTAGCCTCTTTCGATAAGTAAGTGTCAAACCCAACGAGGAGCTAAAGGTAGAACAAATATTCCCTCAATTTCTATCGACCACCGATACAACTCTACGCACGCTTAACATTCGCTTTACCTAGAACAAGTATGAAACTAGGAGTACTTTGTTGATGTTGTAGGCTAGGTTTGCAAGATAATAAAGAGCATGTAAATAAAAGCTAGGGGGATGTTTAGATAAAGACACAACTAAATTAGTTTTAGTAGAGAGCTTGTTGTCACGAGAAAGTTATTTGTCCCTAGGCAATTGATAACTAGACCGGTAATCATTATTGCAATTTTATTTGAGGGAGAGGCATAAGCTAACACACTTTCTCTTCTTGGATCATATGCACTTATGATTGGAAATCTAGCAAGCATCCGAACTACTAAAGATCATTAAGGTAAACCCAACCATAGCATTATAAGGCATCAAGTCCTCTTTATTCCCATGCGCAAACAACCTACTTACTCGGGTCTGTGTTTCTATCACTCACGCCACCGACCATAAGCAAATCATGAACATATTGCAAACCCTACAGCAGGGACCCCTCATGCTTGCGCGACACGGAGAGCCCCACAGGACAACGCCAATAATAAAACATGCAACTCAAACCAATCATGATCGTCAATTAACCCATAGGACAAACAGATCTACTCAAACATTATAGGATAGCCATACATCATTGGGAAATAATATATAGCGTTGAGCACCATGTTTAAGTAGAGATTACTGATACGTCTCCAACGTATCTATAATTTTAATTTGCTCCATGCTATATTATCTACTGTTTTGGACATTATTGGGCTTTATTATCCACTTTTATATTATTTTTGGGACTAACCTATTAACCGGAGGCCCAGCCAGAATTGTTGTTTCTTGCCTATTTTAGGGTTTCGAAGAAAAGGAATATTAAACGGAGTCCAAACGGAATGAAACCTTCGGGAACGTGATTTTCTCACCGAACATGATCCAGGAGACTTGCACCCTACGTCAAGAAATAAAGGAGGAGGCCACGAGGTAGGGGGGCGCGCCTCCCCCCAGGCGCGCCCTCCACCCTCGTGGGCCCCCTATTGCTCCACCGGCGTACTCCTTCCTCCTATATATACCACCGTACCCCCAAACGATCAGATACGGAGCCAAAACCCTAAGTCCACTTCCGCAACTTTCTGTATCCACGAGATCCCATCTTGGGGCCTATTCCGGAGCTCCGCCGGAGGGGGCACCCATCACGGAGGGCTTCTACATCAACACCATAGCCTCTCCGATGAAGTGTGAGTAGTTTACCTCAGACCTTCGGGTCCATAGTTATTAGCTAGATGGCTTCTTCTCTCTTTTTGGATCTCAATACAATGTTCTCCCCCTCTCTTGTGGAGATCTATTCGATGTAATCTTCTTTTTGCGGTGTGTTTGTTGAGACCAATGAATTGTGGGTTTATGATCAAGATTATCTATGAACAATATTTGAATCTTCTCTAAATTCTTTTATGCATGATTGGTTATCTTTGCAAGTCTTTTCGAATTATCAGTTTGGTTTTGCCTACTAGATTGATCTTTCTTGCAATGGGAGAAGTGCTTAGCTTTGGGTTCAATCTTGCGGTGTCCTTTCCCAGTGACAGTAGGGGCAGCAAGGCACGTATTGTATTGTTGCCATCGAGGATAACAAGATGGGTTTTTTATCATATTGCATGAATTTATCCCTCTACATCATGTCATCTTGCTTAAGGCGTTACTCTGTTTTCATGAACTTAATACTCTAGATGCATGTTGGATAGCGGTCGATGAATGGAGTAATAGTAGTAGATGCAGGCAGGAGTCGGTCTACTTGTCTCGGACGTGATGCCTATATACATGATCATACCTAGATATTCTCATAACTATGCTCAATTCTGTCAATTGCTCAACAGTAATTCGTTCACCCACCGTAAAATACTTGTGCTCTTGAGAGAAGCCACTAGTGAAACCTATGGCCCCCGGGTCTATCTTCATCATATTAATCTTCCAATACTTAGTTATTTTCTTTGCTTTTTTTACTTTGCTTTTATTTTACTTTGCATCTTTATCACAAAAATACCAAAAATATTATCTTATCATATCTATCAGATCTCACTCTCATAAGTGACCGTGAAGGGATTGACAACCCCTTATTGCGTTGGTTGCAAGGAGTTATTTGTTTTGTGTAGGTACGAGGGACTCGCGCGTAGCCTCCTACTGGATTTATACCTTGGTTCTCAAAACTAAGGGAAATACTTACGCTACTTTGCTGCATCATCCTTTCCTCTTCAAGGAAATCTAACACAGTGCTCAAGAGGTAGCAAGAAAATTTCTGGCGCCGTTGCCGGGGAGTCTACGCAAAAGTCAACATACCAAGTACCCATCACATACTCTTATCTCCCGCATTACATTATTTGCCATTTGCCTCTCGTTTTCCTCTCCCCCACTTCACCCTTATCGTTTTATTTGCCCTCTCTCTCTATCCTCCCTCTCTTTCTCTATTTGCCTCCTTTCGCCCTCTTTTCCCTCACCATGTCGGAACCAAAAAGAATTGGGGGTTCTCTCCCAAGTTCTTGTGCTTTAGACAATCCTGCTATCTTATCTAAACTCATAAATCGGAATGCTATGGAAAAACTTGCCGGAGTTATCAGTGAGAACCTTAGTAATTTTGATGAAGATGATTCTGTAATTTTTCGTTATTTGCTCGATGAATCTTTGAAAGATGCTTGGGAGAGGCTGTTAAGGATCCGGGCTAGCTATGTACCCCAATATTAAATTGAGGTTTACTTAAAAAGCTTTTATGTTGGGCTGCCCGCTTCGTTCAAACAAGTTTTAGATTCTATTTTTGAAGAGGGTTTTCTTGAAGGGGACCCCATAGATACCTATGAGAGGATGAAAACTATATTTGGGCACCCCATTAACGAGAAAGCTGAAATCACATCTCTTTTGCTTTCGTACCAAAACGAATCTATTAAAGAGATAAAAGCTAGCCTAGATGCCAATTTCCGCAATATTCTTAATCTTTCTTCTACCATTAATGGACATGTACTTTGTAAAAATAGAAAGATTAATTCCATATATAACAAGTTTTCTCTCTTTTTCCCTAAAACCAAAGATGGCAATACCTAGATCTATCCTTGCTTTTTATGCCTAGCTAGGGGCGTTAAACGATAGCGCTTGTTGGGAGGCAACCCAATTTTATTTTTATTTCTTGCTTTTTTATCCTGTTTAGTAATAAATAATTTACCTAGACTCTGTTTTGGTTGTGTTTTTTGTGTTTAATTAGTGTTTTTGCCGAGTAGAACCGTTGGGAAGACTTGGGGAAAGTCTTGATATCTTGCTGTAAAAAAACAGAAACTTTAGTGCTCACGAGAACTGATGCCATTTTTATTTGGAAAGTGATATTTAGTTAATTATTTTTGCAGATGATTAATATATAAATTCCTCACGTCCAGCAATTTATTTTAGAATTTTTGGGGTTCCATATCTTGCGCTAGCTACATATTACTACAGACTGTTATGTTTTTGACAGATTCTGTTTTTCGTGTGTTATTTGCTTATTTTGATGAATCTATGGCTAGTAAAATAGTTTATAAACCATAGAGAAGTTGGAATACAGTAGGTTTAACACCAATATAAATAAAGAATAAGTTCATTACAGTACCTTGAAGTGGTCTTTTGTTTTCTTTCGCTAACGGAGCTCACGAGATTTTAACTTTAAGTTTTGTGTTGTGAAGTTTTCAAGTTTTGGGTAAAGATTTGATGGATTACGGAACAAGGAGTGGAAAGAGCCTAAGATTTGGGATGCCCATGGCACCCCCAAGATAATCTAAGGACACCTAAAAGCCAAAGCTTGGGGATGCCCCGGAAGGCATCCCCTCTTTCGTCTACTTCTATCGGTAACTTTACTTGGAGCTATATTTTTATTCACCACATGATATGTGTTTTGCTTGGAGCGTCTTGTATTATTTGAGTCTTTATTTGTTAGTTTACCACAATGATCCTTTCTATACACACCTTTTGAGAGAGCCATACATGACTTGGAATTTGTTAGAATACTCTATGTGCTTCGCTTATATCATTTGAGTTATATAGTTTTGCTCTAGTACTTCACTTATATTTTTTAGAGCACGGTGGTGGAATTGTTTTATAGAAACTATTGATCTGTCATGCTTCACTTAGATTATTTTGAGAGTCTTAAATAGCATGGTAATTTTATTAAACAATCCTAATATGCTTGGTATTCAAGAATAGTAAAAACTTTCTCATGAGTGTGTTGAATGCTATGAGAAGTTTGATGCTTGATAATTGTTTTGAGATATGAAGATGGTGATATTAAAGTTGTGCTAGTTGAGTAGTTGTGAATTTGAGAAATACTTGTGTTAAAGCTTGTGATTACCGTAGCATGCACGTATGGTGAACCATTATGTGATGAAGTCGGAGCATGATTTATTTTTTGATTGTCTTCCTTATGAGTGGCGGTCGGGGACGAGCGATGGTCTTTTCCTACCAATCTATCCCCCTAGGAGCATGCGCGTAATACTTTGCTTTGATAACTTGTAGATTTTTGCAATAATTATATGAGTTCTTTATGACTAATGTTGAGTCCATGGATTATACACACTTTTCTTCCTTCCACCATTGCTAGCCTCTCTAATACCGCACACCTTTCGCCGGTATCATACACCCACCATATACCTTCCTCAAAACAGCCACCATACCTACCTATTATGGCATTTCCATAGCCATTCCGAGATATATTGCCATGCAACTTTCCACCGTTCCGTTATGACACACTCCATCATTGTCATATTGCTTAGCATGATCATGTAGTTTACATCGTATTTGTGGCAAAGCCACCATTCATAATTATTTCATACATGTCACTCTTGATTCATTGCATATCTCAGTACACCGCCGGAGGCATTCATATAGAGTCATATTTTGTTCTAAGTATCGAGTTGTAAGAAAATAAAAGTGTGATGATCATTATTATTAGAGCATTGTCCCGGTGAGGAAAGGATGATGGAGACTATGATTCCCCCACAAGTCAGGATGAGACTCCGAACGAAAAAAAGAGGCCATAAAAAGAGAGAAAAATAGAAAAGGGACAATGTTATTATCCTTTACCACACTTGTGCTTCAAAGTAGCACCATGATGTTCATGATAGAGAGTCTCTCATTTCGTCACTTTCATATACTAGTGGGAATTTTTCATTATAGAACTTGGCTTGTATATTCCAATGATGGGCTTCCTCAAAATGCCCTAGGTCTTCATGAGCAAGCAAGTTGGATGCACACCCACTTAGTTTCTTTTGTTGAGCTTTCATATACTTATAGCTCTAGTGCATCCGTTGCATGGCAATCCCTACTCACTCACATTCATATCTATTGATGGCCATCTCCATAGCCCGTTGATACGCCTAGTTGATGTGAGACTATCTTCTCCCTTTTTGTCTTCTCCACAACCACCATTCTATTCCACATATAGTGCTATATCCATGGCTCACGCTCATGTATTGCGTGAAGATTGAAAAAGTTTGAGAATGTCAAAAGTATGAAACAATTGCCTGGTTTGTCATTGAGGTTGTGCATGATTTAAATACTTTGTGTGGTGAAGATAGAGCATAGCCAGACTATATGATTTTGTAGGGATAACTTTCTTTGGTCATGTTATTTTGAGAAGACATGATTGCTTTGTTAGTATGCTTGAAGTATTATTATTCTTATGTCAATATGAACTTTTATCTTGAATCTTTCGGATCTGAATATTCATACCACAATTAAGAAGAATTACATTAAAATTATGCCAAGTAGCACTTCACCTCAAAAATTATCTTTTTTATCATTGCCTACTCGAGGATGAGCAGGAATTAAGCTTGGGGATGCTTGATACGTCTCCAACGTATCTATAATTTTTGATTGCTCCATGCTATATTATCTACTGTTTTGGACATTATTGGGCTTTATTATCCACTTTTATATTATTTTTGGGACTAACTTATTAACCGGAGGCCCAGCCCAGAATTGCTTTTTTTGCCTATTTTAGGGTTTCGAAGAAAAGGAATATCAAACAGAGTCCAAACGGAATGAAACCTTCAGGAACATGATTTTCTCATGGAACATGATCCAGGAGACTTGGACCCTACGTCAAGAAATAAAGGAGGAGGCCACA